>NC_056723.1:2407584-2442584 GCF_018831695.1 Puntigrus tetrazona | reverse complement strand
GACTAAGGCCTTCCGGTGCACTTGAGTTCACACTGACTTCAGGCAGTCACCGTTTCACCGGCGGCCCTCATTACGAACCCGCTCTTCTGAGGGGAGCAATTTGCGGAACAAATGACTGACAAAATGAACATTTAAAGATGAAGTGCGTGAGAGAGATGTCAGTGGGTGCGGCCTGCTAATCAGAGCCTGCATCTGCACACACAGACTTCTTCATTAGAAGTAATTACACCACTATAATGGGAAGCCAGTGAGTATGAGAGCGAGAGAAGGATCAGAGGAAGTCCGTGTGCGCCGCTTAACAACGACAACAACTACTGGAGACAGCGTTTGTGTTTACCGTATGAATAATTTGCCGCCCAGGAAAGTAGCTAGTTGTTGAATTCGCGAATAGATCCCATTTTTTGCAGCTTGTTCTGCCCGCGGTTCAGTTTAAGTTTGTTTTATTTGAACATTGTAACGCTTTAACCGCTTGCGGGTGGTTTGTCTGCTGGACGTTGAATAGTGCATTTCAGCTCACCTGACCTGCGATGCAGATAAAGTCCTCTGTCGGTGTCAGATCACAAGAGCCAATCCAGCCCGTTGATGTTTAAACGCTTGAACGGGGTTTAGAGGCCACTGTCGGAGATAACAGACAGAGATAAAGCAGGCTTAGACGGAACAGAACGGATAAAGAGGCAAAAAAGGAAAAAGATTTACTCTCTCTGATGGGCAGACAAGAGGAGATAAATTATTTATATATATATATATATATATATATATGTATGTTTGTGTGTGTGTGTGTGTGTGTGTGGGGGTCAGTAAGATAAATTAAATTATTTATTAATTTAATAAATTAAGTTTTCAAATTAAGTCTCTTATAAGCTCACCAAGGAGGATGCACTAAGTTTAGGGTTAGCAGAAGTTTTTTTTTTTCCTGCTGACCACAGATATAGATTTATAAGGTGAAATAGGCTGCAAAAAAATCTGAAATATTATTACAGCACAAAAACAGCTGTTTTCTATTTAAGTGTATTTCAATTGTAATTTATTCCTGTGATGCAAAGCTGAATTTTCAGCGTCTTTAGTGTCACATGATCCTTTAGAAATCAAGATCAACATTTATGATTATTAATCAATGGTAAAAAAAAAAAATACAAATGTATAGAGCCCACTTTAGATTACAGCAGACCTTCTGCATACAATGTAATCTTACAATATGAAATACTTAAAGTATAAATACATTTAATTTTTCTAAATCATTACCGCCTTATTATACCGCCTGCACATTGTTTCCGTTTACAAGGAAAATCTGTCAAACATACCACGTAATTTAAGCATAGCTGCTTTTTCAATCAATCAATCAATCATTTTTATTTATATAGCGCTTTTAACAACGCAGGTTGCATCAAAGCACAGTACAGTATAAAGTAGAAGACTTTTTTACAGTATAAGTGCTTTATAATTTCACGGGTGTTAACCCCCTCGTTCCCAAAACGTTGCATATTGTTCCCTTTAGGTACTCTTTAGGTTCACTGTAAAATCGGTTTAATTACGCCGTACATTGCAGCTTGTAAACCAAAGCTTTCCTGCCTGCTGTGTACAATGCATACATTAACGCAATGTATATGCTGTCACTTTTGATCGATTCGCTGCCGAATAAAACTAATAAAATCTAATACATTAATCATGCAATAAATTATAAAATAGCGCACGAACATCTTATTACCACAGGCCTACAGTCATCATAACCCAATAAAATTCCCAGGACAGGATCCCGGCCGCCTTTTATTGAGGATCAAACATTGAGCCCCCTCAAGACAAGAACTCGCGCTGTATTCATTTTAATATAAATTAAATAATTACTCATTTAAATGCAATTTACCGGGCTGCGTGAATCCAGCGGATGATAGCAGCGTTTTTCACCTGCCCGAAAACTCATAAACCAAGCGCGCTAATTAAGACCGCGACCCACATCGGCAAACGGGATCAGCCACAAACACTCATTTCCTCGTGGAAATGACCGAGATGCTGCTCGCAGATACCGCAGCGATCCGATTACATTATCAGCGACACTAATGCCACGAGGAAGAGGACGCACGCGACCTGTTTGCGTGCCATATTTGGCGACGTAGCAAAATTCATCGAAACGATTAGAGGAGTGGCGTTCGTTAGCGTTAGCGACCCGCGGATGAACTGCGGGGCGAATCTCGAGGAGGAGGACGTCGAGATACCGGGCTCTTTCGGTCGCATCTTTGTTAATCTTCTCCGGCGTGATTACTCGCATCGATTCCACGTGATAGCATCGTAAACAAGGACCACCGGACAGGTGACGGATGGGGAAATAACCAGCGGAGACCTGACGAGGATTCAACACGGAGAGAGAGAGAGAGAGAGAGAAACCGAGCCAAAGGCAATAAAACTTAGTTTACTCAGTTGGCCCTTATTTTAAAGTCATATATTCCATGTATGTGTAAACGCTGGACAGGATGCATCAACAGGGTGTTTAATACCCAGGTGATGAAGCGCAGACGCCCGTGATAGAAGGGTTTTTGTAGTGCGCGCTCATTCACTTAAATCAACGGTCCCACGGCAGATAATGAACAAGATTAACCAGCGAGAACGCATTCCTGTTCAAAATAAACCGTCTTTGTCGGCACTGATGGCTTGAAGTCCGTGGAAGCTTAAAAGCTTAAGAATGCTTCTGAAATGATCTTTCGGGAAAGCGAAAATATGAAATGTCCGCGCAACACAACATTTGCACAATTAAGCTCCAGAAACGTTCTTGCTTTCCAACTAAATGGCTTTCCTCGTCTAAAAGTGCACACAGAAAAACATGCAGACGAATCTTAATGGGTAAAAACTAAAAGAATAGTGCACCTAAAAAGTGAAAATTGGCTCTGCAGGTCATCCGAGACCTAAATGAGTTTGTTTCTCAATGTAGCATGACATCACATGCTCAGCAACGGATCCTCTGCGGTGAATGGGTGCCGTCAGAACGAGTCATATCACATTAATCCACACGTAATCCGCACCACTCCTGAATATTATATTTGTGATGTTTTTAATCAGCTGTTTAGACTCTGGCGGCACCCATTCACTTGTCAAACGATCAATAGCATCTAAAATAACAGTTTTTGTTTACATATGTGTGTGTACTGTGTATATTTATTATGCATATATAAAGACACACACATAAAGCATATAATTTGAAAATACTTACATGTTTTACATGTATATATATATATATAAATTAATGTATACTTATATGTACCTATATATATATATATATATATATATATATATATATAATAAATATACACAGTATAAAAAACATTTATTTTGGAATCAATTAATTGTTCGACGGCGCTACTATAAATCTGTTCCCATGAAGAAACAAACTCTTGTAAACGATAACAGAATCATAATTTTTTTTTTTCACGTGAACTGAAACTTCTCGGTCTATAAAAGAGTTCGCAGAGACCCACAATCGTTCCTTTTCTACTTCTGACGGCAGAAGTTTCTGCAGAACTATTTACCCGCCGCTCGCTCCGCTGTTTGTTGCTTTCATGGTTCAGTCAGGTCTTCAGCAAAGAGCGCTCGTGTATTTTCCGCCCATATACAGTCATGAAATGGTGTGAAGCCAGGCGAGGGTCATTAGCTGCGGGCCGGCGATGATCAAATGGTTTGTGTGTGTGGAGGTTATTAATGTGGCTCTGGGAACACATAGGCGGCTGCGACAGACATCTGTGAGTTAATGAAAACTTCACAACGGCGCGAAGGCGACCGCTGAAGGGGGAAAAGAACTGAAGAAAAGGCAAGAAATGAAAGAATGGATCGTGCTGGAAGGGAATAAGATGGAAACGAATTATGATGCAGCTGGAATGGAATGAAATGGATCTGGATGGAACGAATCAGAATGGAATGGAATGGAAATGAGCTTGGAATGGAGGATACAAAGAAATCAGTAACGCATTGCAATAAGGTTCAATTCATTAGTATGCATTAGGCATCGAGAGCTAACAGTGAATCGCAATTACAGAATTTATCTGGAATAATGCTAATTTAGAATTATACCGTGGTTAATGTTAATATACAACTTTACTACCATTAAAACACACCATAAAATACCATCAACATTACTATTATCAAAATATTTGTTATGCATGTTGTGTCTTCGCAGTTACTTTATTATATTAGTTTTAAAAAGCACAAAAAATACTTAAAATGTTTTGCACACTGGATATCACACACACACACACACACCTATATATCTACCTGAGAATCTATCTATATAATTGTTAGTATCTGATTTCATTGGTTTAAATATAATGTTAAAAAGTATGTTAAATATTATTTATTGATTATTGATCATTTATTTTGAGTTGAAAAACAGAAATAAAATTACTTAATTTGGCATACTGAATATTCAACTAAAGAAACATTTACATAAACAAAGAATTTTATTTATATATATATATATATATATATATATATATATATATATATATATATATATATATATATATATATATATATATATATATATATATATATATATATATATATATGTATACATATATATATATATATATATATATATATATATATATATATATATTAAAAATAATATTTTTTAAAATAATGATAATCTTCTACAATTTATATATAAAATGTATTAAAAATGTATTAACATGTATTAAAAATGTATTAACATATATTAAAAAATGTATTGGCATTTGCAGAAGGAACATTGCATTTTTCATCATGCCTATTGAATTACATAACCGCGTACAGTAACGTTAACATAATCGTATTAGTTGATGTAATTGCATTAACTGACATTAACATATACAACCTTGTTATAAAGTGTCATCACGTGATGATCTAACGACCCATTTCAACAGCCCGCTCTCTTTTTTTACGCGGATGTGCATAAAGGCGTTCAAAAGTAGATTTTTCTCTGGCAGACACGCCGCACGCTTCCACGCGCACTCAGATTGATTACGTCCTCAGCAGCGTTTATGGGCACTGTCTAAGCCTGCTGGGAGAATGAATCAGGGGCCGTGAACAAGCTTTCTACACCGACTCAGGAAGACCATCTCGCGCCTTAATATCTGCTGAAATTAAGAAGAGCAGACACTCGCGGGAAAGCAAGTGTGTCAATTAAAAATACATTTGATGACTCAATCAATAAATAAAGGAATAAATGCATTTTTAAATAAATCATGGTTACAGTACTTTACAATACTGCCGTCTTTGGCTGTAGAAGGAAGCGATTTAAATGTTTTTTATGTAACAGTGGCATTAACGCAAACGAAACATTAAAAATATTCTTAATGGATGTTATGTCTTTAGTGTTACATTTATCTAATTACTATTCTTATAAAATATATAAATTTAATAATTGTGCTGTTAATTCGGACAGTAGAGCTGTCAAATTGATTAACTTTGATTTAGCTGCATTCAAAATAAAAGTCTGTGTTAAAAATATAAGCATGTGTACTGTGTATATTTATATGTAAATACACATACATACATTTCATTATCCTAAATATATATATATATATATATATATATATATATATATATATATATATATATATATGCATGTGTCATTTATGTTTTTTTACATACATGTAAACACAAACTTTTATTTTGGATGCAATTAATCGTGATTAATTGATTTGGCACCATTAATATTTATATAAATAGGCCTGCACATTGGATATCAGACACTTTATTTTTATATTTTTTATATTTCCATATAGCATCACAGTTTGTTTTCCTCCCACTAGTTCAAATATCTAAAAATCCTTTGAGATAAATGTACAAGATCCCACATTAGATATCGACTTTGGCTTTCAGACAATGCGTCTTTATTATAGGTGCATTTTATCTTAATTGCAAACAAGCTAAAAATGTAAGTAAAATAAATCTGCCAGTGCAGTAAGACACTCACATATTCACAAAATCAATGCATTGTTGCACAAATGCGTTTTGTTATTCTAACCGGCGATATGTTTTTTTTTGCAGCGTTGATGTTGCAAAGTGTGATGACTAGCCGATAAATCTGACTCATTCCTTCACGAGGAAAATGTTTCCATCGATGAAGAGATGCCATCGGACCCACAAGGACTCTCAGGACATTAATTTGCAATGATGCCACAGAAACCGTATTGATTAAGTACTTAAAGGATTGCTTTCGGTATTGGCTCCCAGAAGGAGGGCAGGTTTGTTATTGCCTTTTAAGGGAAAAGCAAATGAAATTGAGCCACAAACAGTTAATCTGTTTAAAGTTGCAGCCGGCATGTCCTGTTCAAGTGTCTGTAAAATAATTGACAGACTGGATGCTCTCAGGGAGCGACGAAAAATGGATGCAAATGGAGCATGCAGTCAAACAAGCACTGCAGAACTGCAGTGCGCGCTTGTGCTGTGTGTGTGTGTGTGTGTGTGTGTGTGTGTGTGTGAACAGATTGAGTAAATGTGTGTTCTGCTGTTTTCCTGCCACACCAGACACACACTGGCTGCTCTTCATGTTTAGAATGCTAATGCTGCCCTGCCGCTATGAAACAGTAAAGGGCACCGCGGCATTAATCACGGCTTCTCTCCACCCTCCGCGCTAACACCTGCTGCAGTCGCCTCCACCTGCTGAGAGCCGAGGACAGGAGAAACCGGACCGCTCACACCTGCCCTGCCAGAAGCATCTCACAGATATCCAATATAAGGTGACGGCAGCAGTAAAGGTGCTAACAACACTGCAAAGATAGCCATAACGGAGTGTATATTTACACTATGCGCAAATAGCCAGCTTCATTGGCTGAGGCTCTTTACGCTAACTCCGCCCCCACCAATGTGTGATCGGGATAGTCATCCGCACAAAACATGGCCATTTGATATCAGCTCCGGCGGTGCAATAAAATGTAAGATGGTTATATTTTGACGCACGCTAATAGGTTTTGAATCCGACTATTTTTTTACATTTCAAATCGCATCAGAAACGCATTTCTTTTCAATAAAAATGAAGGAAATAATCCAGAAATTGAAAATAAAGAATGGGGTAGGTGTACGTATGGCTTTATTAAGGGTGTCAACCATGACAATAATTGGAAATGAAATTAACAATTGCACTCAATAAGTTGCGTTCTGTTTTATAATGTACTTCAATACTGAGGTGAAGATAATTGTAATAAGTAGCTATTTGTAGAAAATGCTATTTGCACTTAATGCCGCTATTTTCAATTAGCGTAAATAGAACCCATTGCTATTTGAACTTAGTGTAAATAGCATTTTTTACATTACATTTTGAGCATTTTCAATCTTCAGGTACGAACCCGATTGTTGGGACATTTTTTACATTTGAATAAAAAAAAAACGGATGGACTTTCAAAACTAACGTTTTATTCACAGCAGAACATAGATAGCAACCGAGAAACGCTAAACGAGCTCATTTCAAATTTGATGCAAAATGTTGACCTTTTGAAAAGATTCAGCTGGGAGAACATCTAGCATCTAATTAAGTTAATCAGGTCTGTAGCATAAAATGGATTTCTTATAGAAATAGGCAGAGTCTCTCAGAAGTAAAGATTGACTCATCTGCAAATTGCATTATCAACAGTGCATGGGATCATTAAAGGATTTTGTGTAAAGACCTTTGTTGGATGCCTGTGGTCTTCGGGCCCTCGGACGACGCATTACCAAATGGGCTCAGGAATACTTCCAGAAACCACTGTCAGTAAACACAGATGTCAACCAAAGCTCTATCATGAAAAAAAGAAGCCATATGTGAACACGGTCCAGAAGCACGCCATTTCCTGTGAACTAAGGCTCATTTAAAATGGACAGTTTCAGAGTGGAAAAGTGTTCTGTGGTCAAGAAGAGTCAAAATGGGACTTTTTCTTGTTGGAAACCGTGAACACGGTGTCCTCCGGGCTAAAGAGCGGGGAGACCTTCCAGCGTGTTATTAGCATTCAGTTCAAGAGCCAGCATCCGTGATGGTATAAAACAGAATTATTTTAAGGCTATTTTCCAGTAAGACATTGGTTGACCATTGCTAAAAAACTACAACAGAAAGAATCCGATGCTATCTTTATGACACAGACTTATACAGTCAAACCAAACATCATTCAGATACCAGATATAGTTTTTGCTATCTTTTTACTAGTGAGTGCAGGACTTAATTTATGTAAGCGATGATAGCAAAATAAAGCAATCTGTGACATATCATACTCAACCAAACAGTGGACTGCCAATAAAACTGATAAAATATTTGGGAAATGCTAATCCTAATCATTTTTCGCTTAAGTGTTTTTCCTTTAATTGCTAATGCAACCTTTTCACACCACAGACTGAACAAAATCAATGCTCTGTAACTGGTTGAACTAAATTATGATTCTACTTAAATTTAACAGCTGACAGCTATTCAACTGAATACATTACATACCTTTCTATCAAAGTTATCTGACATTATCTTATTTAACTTCTTGTCATATTGCATTACCATTTTCTAAACTATACCAAATAAACTGATTATGTGAGAAATGTTGAAGGCGACTGAATACGTTCTGGTTTGACTGTAACTCCTCATATCCGTGAGGCATATATGCTGAGCAAGGGATATTTTTGTGTGCTGACTAACAGATGGTTTAGTAGGGAAATCGATATTGTTTATATTGTTCTGCATGAAGGTGGGTGGCACTGCAGCGCAGGGAATACAAGACATGAGCAGACAATGGCAATGAAGTACAACAGTTGACTAAACATAACAAACTAAACGTTTAGAAGATGGCAAAACTAATCGATGCATCCTGGGTATCTTGTCCTAGAGGGAAATGAACATGGACTAGAAAAATTTCAGAAGGCAACTGAGAGCAGCCAGATACTTTAAAGATGGTGAGATGATGCAATAAAATCATCAGGAGCACACGGCAAGAAAAAGTGTCTGATTTCCTGTGCAAGTGACCTTTAAAATGCTCCTCCTAAACATAAAAATCTGATTCTGAACATGTGTCCAATTTATTATTCATTTTGTTTTCATATGTTGGAATCGATCACTTATAAATAAACAATTATGGCGGTAAGAAACTTTTTATTTCAGAACAAAATTAGCCACTTGATTCAGAAGAAGTTCACAAATCAGTTTGATTACTCACGCACCAAAATACTAATAATGAATGAGACCAAAACAGCACTGGACGATTTTATATACATTTTCAGGCTGTGTTTGGAGAAATCTTTTTTTGGGCATTGGTGGGCAACAAACATTTAACCGTTTGCTCAAAATTGCAACATTTTTATCGAACAGTTGGTAGGAGAATGTCACAACATGCCAACTAAATTCTACGCCCTTGTTATTAGCTTTTTTGCGTGTGTGCAGATTAAGAACGACTCTCTACTGCAGGCGACGACCATTTATGTTTATATATGCATAATAATAGATGGACTAGAAACGCTCAACGCTTTAAAGACACCTCGGGGGAGCACGACAGAGTCAAAACCGCAAAGTGTTTGCCGTTTCTTTCCTGACCTTCCATTAACGCTGTGCTTTTGCAAACAGAACGCAACCTGTGGAGATTCCATTATGAAGCAATTTACTTTACCTGCCGAGTGCTTCTGGCAAATTACTACCCAGAAACTCCTTCATGCGAGAGGACGAGTCTTAATTAAGCTGCCAAAACACTTATGTCTAATTGTATGACATGAAGTTAGGATGGTCTGCCACAGCTTTAACACACGCCTCAGTTTGTTGAGGTCAAAAATAGGTAACATGTAAGAAGCTAAGCATAGAGTATTTGTAACCAGTCATAAGTACTACCTGGTCTCATGGTATGAACGTACTCGGTGTACTTTTTAGCAAGACGTGAAATACGTACCGACAAGTTATCAAACTAAATAAACTCTGACACCATTTATTCCCTTTTGGGTTTGTTTGGTGGATCGCGGAGTACAGAGATGTTCTTGAGAGAAGCTCCGGTTCAATCCCGTGTAACTACGCTTCAACAAAATGTCGAAACGACACGGTTGCGTCAACGAATGCGTTTTGCATTGGTGACACTATCGGGTAGGTTTAGGGTTGATTTGGTGTAGGGCGTATTTCAGACTTGATAGAAAATTAACCTTCAGCGAATATTACAATTCTGAACCGCTGCAGTACATAGCTATATCGATGTAATAAAACGTGCCAGGGTTTACATATTGAACCTGTGTTTTAAAGACATTTCTCTTTGAAACTGAGGCACAAAGTAAGGTGCGAAGAAACGTTGTTGCACAAAAAGCGCACAGAGGTATGTATATTTATGAGACCAGGTTGCATAAGTAGCATATAAGTAAGTATATCTGTAGCCAGAATCGCCAAAAATACGCTGTATGGGGCAAAATTGTCAAAAATAGTAAAAGTAAATATTAGGTAAAGATCATGTTCCATTAATATATTTTGTAAATTTACTAGCTATACTAAATTGTAATTTCTGATTAGTAATATGCAACGTTATGGACTTAATTTGGACAACTTTAACGTCGACTCCAGATTTTCAAATAGTTGTATCTCAGCCAGATATTGTCTTACAAGCCATACATCAATGGAAAGCTTATTATGTCTTGATTTCACAAGACTGACTCTTATAACTGGTTTCGTGGTCCTACGCTATGTGGTGCCAAAAATGCACAGATTTTTAAATAAAGTCATTATTTTTGTTTTATTTACGTACAAAAAGTGTTCTTGTAGCATTCCGGTTGACCCACTGATGGCAGATGAAATATTCTGACGGTATCTTTCATACTTTTCTGAACCTCACTCCCCTCAGTTCATTAATTGCCAGTCAGTGGGACAGAAACAACCTTCCCGGTTTTCATCCAAAATTTGTGTCTTGAAGACAAACAAAGCTTTTACGGGTTTGGAACGACGTAAGGGGAAGTGATTAATGACAAGATTGTCTTTTTTGATATGAAATATTGCCCCAAAAATAGGGTGAAATAACCTTTAATCACAACATAACCTCAAATTCTGCAGCCGATCGAATGAGAGACTCGCTGCTTACGTAACAAGGCTTCTTTTAGCTGTTTTACGGCCCATTTTTGGACCGAACATACAGTAATTTTAGTCTGCTCCAGAAGCGCAGCAACCGTGTGATTTTAACAGGAGAAGAAAGCAGCAGCAGATCAAACGTCGTCCACCATGAAGTCAGTTGTGGCCCCGCTCTGACGTCAGCGCTTATGATGCCTCGGCTAAAAATCTAGGTCATATTTAAATCTTTGAAATCTACGTCCTCCCGAGCAAATATGGATTACTTTAAATTTCACTTCCCGTCTCTCTCCACCAGTTTTCGGCCTCCTCCCCAGCTCCCCTATGTGTGCCATGCCTAAAAATATCTGCTGCACTTCAAAGAGATGTTAAGTGTCTTCCAGCTACATCCAGAAACATTAGAGACAGACACAGAGAGGAAACTGATAGCTGCCGACTGTTTAATGGTTCGACAAAAGCACAGAATGCAAAAATGGGCCGTGATTAAACAAAGTGATCAGCATTTTAATGCAAAGCGAATGAAGCGTCTAACCTCCTCTTCGCTGTGGTAAAACTGGGGGATTTAACCAAAATTCCCTCTACAGATTTACCACTGCGATTTATATTTAGAAAGGTGCTAAATTAAAGGGTCTGACTGATTAGCATAGTCCATTTAGCTGCTGTTCTCTGGTTGCATATAATATATATGTTATGTATACACAACTTCATAAACTATACTAACGATAAACAAACTTGATGTAAATAAAAAATTTTATAGACAAGCTCACAAAGTGGCAGAATAGGATTAAAAGTAGCAAAATGATTAAACAATTGTTATTAGTTTGATATAATTTATTATTTGGTTTATTTTATTAATACTGTTTTATATTTATCTATTAATCCATTTATTGTTAATAATAATAATAATAATAATAATAATAATAAATGTTTAGTCAAATATTAATAAAATTAAATTAATTAATTAAATTTTTATTTCATTTTTTAAAATTGTTATTGTTGTCTCTTTGAATGATTAATATTCAATCAATCAATCAATCAATTTTTATTTATATAGCGCTTTTAACAACACAGATTGTATCAAAGCACTGAACAGTATAAAGTAGAAGAATACAATGATAGGGATTTATAAATGACGAGATTGAACAATTTGTTATTAAATGCAGAGACAGCCTCTGTGATCAATTCGACGATCTAATTAATGCAGACTAGCAATCCTTTAATGGATTTGAATAATAAAAGTGTATTAGTGTGTTATGTGTAGGCTAGGTTAAAAAGATGTGTCTTTAATCTAGATTTAAACTGACAGAGTGTGTCTGCCTCACGAACAGAGTTAGGGAGATTGTTCCAGGGTTTAGGTGCTAGATAGGAAAAGGATCTGCCGCCCGCAGTTGATTTTGATATTCTAGGTATTATCAAATGGCCAGAGTTTTGAGAACGCAGCGGACGTGCAGGACTATAATGTGATAAGAGCTCGCTCAGGTATTGAGGAGCTAAACCATTCAGGGCTTTATAGGTAATTAATAAGATTTTAAAATCTATACAGTGTTTGATAGGGAGCCAGTGCAGTGTTGACAGAACCGGACTAATATGATCATACTTCCTAGTTCTAGTAAGGACTCTGGCTGCTGCGTTTTGGACTAGCTGAAGATTTTCTATCAAGCGTGCAGAACAACCACCCAATAAAGCATTACAATAAACGCATAAATTAATATTTCTGCATTAGACGTTGAAAGCATAGGTCGTAATTTGAATATGTTTTTGAGATAGAAAAACACAGTTTTACAGATTTTAATAATACAAATAATCATAATCCTACTGATTAATATAGTTTATTAGCTTAAATGTAGGGCGTTGACACACAAAAACATGATTTAAACATGATAATGGACGAATCCCACGCATAGACATGTCTAGGTCGTGTCAAACCCCCAAATTAACAAACAAAAAGAAAAGATGAAGTCTAATTTTCAAGGGCATTCTCTGCAGCTTTCATAAGATTCACCCAACTAGCTGTTGTATTGATTTGTGAGTGTGTTCCTCTCTATTTTAGGCTGTTCTCTTCACCTTCACAGCGCCCTGTTCTCTCTCCTCATCCTCTTGTTTATGTAACGGGAGATTTAATGTTTTTATGCAGAGCGAGCGCTTGCACATAATTCACACTACGGTTTATATTTGTCATTAGCGGAACGAGACGAACGGCAGAAGTGACTGATAAGTGTAGCTAATGAGTGGAAAAACCTTTCAGGAACGACACGGGACGATGACATCAGAGCATCCGGTCCGCGGGCATCAAACACACATTAGCAGCAAAGCGCGGAGTTTAGTAAATGTGTTCATGACTCATCTGAGCCGCCTGGATTTATTTACTTGTGTGTCTGACACAGAGACAACGTGCGAATGCATAAGAACCAGAAACTAAACTTTTATCGGCCCTAGTCCTGTGTAGCCCGATTTTTGACATTTTGCAGCTCATTCTGCTTTTTCAAAAGGTTATACAATCAGCCATATACATAATTTACAAGGCAAACAAATAAAAAAAAAAAACGGGGTGAAATTTACGTGCATCCTGACAGATTTATGACTTTAGTCACAAGCCAAGATGTTTGAAAAATGCTCCTGCTCCTTTTGTTTGGGATCGTTCTATAGAAATATTTTTTTTTGCTTTGTTAATTTTTTTTGGTTTTGCACCGTATATTTGAATACTTGATTTTATCATAATTATATGCCAGCACAGAAAAATGCATTTAAAATATATGTGCATGGATAGTTAGCATACACATAGATAAAAGTGTAAACAATTGATTATAAATAAATCTACTACAACTAAAACAAAACAAAAATATTTAAATAAAATTGTCAAATTAATAATCACTGTATTAGTATTATTAATTGTAAATTAACACTTTTTTAATTGATTGTCTTACTGTCTGAAAAAAAAAAATATATATATATATAAATATAAAAATATTATATATATATATATATATATATATATATATATATATATATATGTGTGTGTGTGTGTGTGTGTGTTTCAGTAACTGTAATAAAGCAGAAATAAATTAAAAGTATTAGATGAAAAATTATAAGCAATGCTACTATGAAAAAAGTTGAATTCTTCTTAAAAAAAAAAGTAAAACAAAAACTGAAATGAAATAAATTAATGCTAATTAGTACTAATTAAATCAATTGTAAACATCCACATATTAATAATTACTATGTTATATACAGTAACAAATATACTTATAAATAACATTAATTGTCTGTAATGTGCTCCTTTGAACCCACTATGCTTCCTGACTCATGAAACCTGTTTGGAAACAGTCATTCTAACAGCAACTCTGTGATGCCATTTGTTGCAGAAATCACAGTTTAACAGATAAAATGACGTTTTATTAGACGTTAAACCCCCCTGAGAGCGTCATGGGCTTGAGGCAGAGACTCCAGTACATGCTGGCAGTCTTTCTAGAGCACTTCAAACCAATCAAAGCAATAGATTTTGTGAGCTGTCCAAGTAATATCAGGTTTTACAATGCATTCTTGGAGCGTGCTGTAAGGATGATTACAGACGGGCAAACTCACCGCGTCCCTCTCGTGCCGTGCCGATGAGGTCATGTTGTAAAGGGCAGATGGGGGCCGTGGGGTTTGGCAGGTGTAGAATCAGATGGGCGAGCTGAAGTCCTGCCAGGGCCGCAGATCACAGCCCACAGTTCATCTGGAGCCGAGGGCCCGAGGTCTGCCGTCAGTCCGCGCATAAAGGGCTGCATTTACACTGACGATATCTGGCACAGATTTGATCTGTAAAGAAAGAGAAACACGCATCTTATCTGATATCGTCTGGTTCGGCCCAGATACAAAATGAAATACAAGAGAAATTACAGTAACCCATACGGTGTGTTTTATTTAATAATGACATGTATACGACACGCCAAAAGCGACAAAAGACAGTGATATACAGATATACAAAATGGTGTAATGTCAGTTTCCTATCCAAATGTCACTTCAAAATACATGTAGTTGCACTGCAGTAAAAAAAATAAAAATCTAATTAACGCATTATTGCATTAAATACCATTGTTAATAAATAATTCTCATTACTGCATAACATTGCATTTATATATATTAATTAATATTACATTATTATTTTAATATATTAAATAATATATATTTAATATATATTAATAATATATTTAATTTTGTCAGATCAAATTTGATTGTATTTAATTTCATTTTAAATGTAATAATAAATGTCATCAAATATATATATATATATATATATATATATATATATATATATATATATATATATATATATATATATATATACATTTTTCTAAATGTCACATAAAAATGTAGTAATAATTAAAAAAAAATAATAATCATTGTAAAAAAATAAACTGGAAATAATATAAAATAATAAATAATCAATTTTGTTGTTTTATCTAATTTCAGATTAAGCAGCTTCTATAGCCTACTTCAGAATTAATTTAGTTAATAAAATGTTGTATTAAAATAAAATAAAACACAAATAGATCATCTCGAATCGTTTTTTTAGATCAACCTATTTGTAAAAGTCACTTGGTTGGCTGCATTAAATTGCACAGCACTGATTTTCAATTAAAGAAAAACGTGTTTGAGCATTAATTCATCAATTCCATTTGGGAAGATCAATTTTGGGAGTTTTGTAAAAACTGAAATCAGAACATAATTCTCCCCTTTAGGCCTTGCAGTGAAAATGCACCCAGATAGTCTTACAGGAGCCTGTCTTGCAGTTTTTCAATGAGTTTTTAAACCATTAAAAGAGCAACGCAGCATTCTGAACGCGTGCAAGCTCTCGCATTACGTCAAAGCGAGGCTGGTCTTAAGATGCACGTGGATTAGAAACGGCAGGCGTGAGGTACTTCAGGTTTATTTTGGGGTTGAAACAACTCCAAGTCAGAGCACCATCAGCTCGTAAACAAAAAAACCTGCGCATGCAGCGGAAGGGAAAAGAGGCGATTATATCATTGAGTCAAACAATAAGGACCGCATACAAATAACATCATACTAGAAACCAAATCCACTGTCAATTAGTTTTGTTCATGCTCAGAAAAGACTAAGCGCAATCGTGAAAATAAAGACCCTGTCTCCTCTTTTAACACTTACCGTCTCGTGTCTTTTTCCTGAACAAAAAAAAGTGCAGAATGCGACAAGGGTTTACTCACAGAAACTCTCCTCCTCTCCGTAGATCACAAAACTTCATTTCACGGTTATTAAGTTCATTACGGCTGTCGTGCTCGAGCGCTCCGGAGAGACTTTCGGAGAGGTGAGAGCATTAAAAGAGCTAATAAAGGCCAAACAAACGCAAACATCGAGGCTTTTTAGGAAAAAATAGAGAAAAGTGACGTTATTTAGTTTACGTGGATAATTATCCAAATCGTCGGTTAGCGGTTTTAACGAATGCCTACCTTTAAAGGGATAATTTACTCAGAAATAATTCAAATGCTCTAAAAAAATATACTCCATCCAAGACGCAGATGGGTTTGTTTCTTCATCAGATTTGGAGAAGTGTTGCTCATCATCACTCAGCAGTGGATGTGAATGGGTGCCGTCAGAAAGAGAGTCCAAACTGCTGATGAAAACATGTGCACTGATCAAAATCCCAAAACCTCTAAATAAATATGTTGGGTGATTTTGATGTGCGAGGATAACTGACTTTTTTTTCCGATGGAGGAAGAGTTTTTATGATTTATGGACTTCATCAGAAGAGCCCTAATGATGGATTGTTTTTACAAACTCAGCTTTCGGCTTCACGAGATGTTAACTGGCGTGGTGTGAATTATTGTAATGTTTTTATCCACTGTTTAGACTCTCATCTTGACGGCACCCATTCACTTCCATTGGTGAGCAAGTGACGCAGTGTCCAAATCTGTTCCTTTAAGCATGAATGGTTTGAGTTTAGTTTGATCTCAAAAGCAGAGAAGAGCAGAATAGATATTGTCACACTGCTGCTGAAATATAAGTTTACTTACTATTAAAAGAGTCATCGAAGAAGACAGTCCTTGTTTCGTCTCGATGACCCTTTAAGAAGGAGATAAGAGAGTCGCTCTACTGATGCAAAGGTTACGATCGCTCTGAAAGTACAGATACAAAGACAGGTACAGAAGTGAGAGAAAACTCAAAGGATGAAATATATCACAGAAGATTCGAAATTAAGATAAAGACTAGACGGGGCATTTCAGGTGACCTTTAAACCGCACTAATAAGAGTACGTGTGTGGCTCTGTATGCTAGTGTCAGTCTCGTGGATAACCTACAGACTGATGCATACAGCACACAAAAAAAGTCTGGTTTTACGCAATTTCTGGGAATGAAGATACACAGGTTTTTATCAATCTGTCAGGAAACCAAAGGCACGTTTACAATGTTTTTTTGGGGTTTTTTTTACAAGTCTTGTCTGCTTATTCTGTATCACACGTAACATCTTTTATAGGTAAAGACAGAACGAGCGGAAAAGACTTTATTGGTGCTTTATATCTCGCTATAGGAAATGTCCTGGTCATATTTTAATAAGGCACAAATTCTCATTACTGCATCTAATTTTAAATTAAATGTAAATAATCCCCAAATGACATGAATGTCACAAAACTTTTTTTGCATTTAGTTGGTCTCATTGAATTGTTACATTGCTGCTCTGCAGAAAATAAAATGAAAATTAAATAAGTAACTTGTTTGCATTGCATTGCATTAAATACAAATGTAAAATATAAAAAAAGGTATATTACATAGCATTGATGAAATAAAATAATGAATTGCTTTGATACATTTAATTTTAAATTAGACACATAAAATGTATTTTTTACTGTCCATAAATGTCACTTAAAAATTTAATTGAATTTGAAAATAAAATAACTTAGCCAGATCAATGTTGATGTCATAAAATAAATGACATTAAATTTAAATTTTAAATAAAATAAAGTGCATTCTCGTTACTGCATTACGTTGCACTGTTAACATAAAATAAAATAAAATTGGTCTGGGCGTAATTTTAAGTACAAATTTAAGTACAGTTTTTGATACCAAAAATTATTATAATCCATACTTTTCATAATTCATGCAATTGCACTCTACAATCAGTAGAGGTGGGAGTCAGTCTGGGTACACGAGGATAGACCAGAACTAACACTTTTACCCAGAATTCACCGTCCTACGTGAAGACAGAACGTTCTCTTCACTTTTTTCTTGAAGCTCATCTTCAGCACAAAGCAGCAGATCCCGCATCTCTTTCACCTGCACAGATGCTCTAAATTGAAGCGCTCTTTACAAGGCATGCTTTCAGCCCAAGGTTTGGACAGACGGGACCCATCTGTACTGAATACTAAAAGCCTGATGCCGCGGCGTCTGTCAGGAGCAGCAGTCATCAGATATTCAGGCCGTGTTAGTGTGTGCTGATACCGGTGCGAGAAGAAGACAGACCGAAGCGTCTGCCCACCTTTGATGTCCAGGAGGAATCGGAAACCCGCTTCTCCTTTTTTATCCCGACACCCTTTTCTGAACAAGGGTGTTTCAAGGGGAACATGAGTATTTCTACCTTATGCCCAGAATGAAATAGCAGCAGCTTCCAACACGCTGGATTCTGCCTAAAGTAGCCATTATTTGACAATATTTCCAAAAAATTGCACGCTACATTGTTCACCGTTCATAATGTGTGAGTGAAGGCCAATTTAAAACTTTAAAAAAAGGATATTTTTAATATATTTTGTGTAAAATAATTAAACATTTCAAATGTATGCAATAATTAGATATTTAGAATTTTTAAATGTAAAAATGTGCTATTTCACATATATAAATTAAATATGCAATGATCAAATTTATATTTATGCCAACCTTGAAATAAAAATGTATTTTAAATGTGAAATGAAAAAAATATATATATATATATATATATATATATATATATATATATATATATATATATATATATATATATATATATATATATATATTAAACAATCATTTTAAACTAGTAGTACACTTTTCCAAACTGCCCTTTCCTCTTCACATCCATGATTCAATTCTTTTTTCTCACTTTTTCATTCTCCTTCCTGCTTTTTAATCACGTACTTTAATTTCCGGGTATGTGGGAAGAATGTTGACCTCCGTTAACCTCACACTCCATAATGGCTGACGGATCAAGTGGCCGATAAATCAGGATCATCTCTGGGAAATAGAAAGAAGGCATTCATTAGCAGGTGCTCCTGAAATCTAATCCTACTTTTGCTCTTCATTCAAAGAACCCGAAATGTTCCCAACTAGGAAGATGGTTTGACCCCGGTGTACGATCATGCATGATTATGAATGTTAACTGGACGCCTTTAATGGACATCCAAGCAGGTTTGGAAAAAGCCAGACTGCAAGTTTTGCTAGACTGCAAAGTAAAAATCTTCAATTTATGTGTTGCTTGCAATATATTTAATTTGATCGGAATACTACCTTTAAATGCCCATCAATGGAGACTATTATAGGTTTTTGGCTGTTGCATTGTTGCTGCTTTTTTTGGCATCCTATGCTATGCAGCACACTAAAAAAAGCTTTTGTTTTGTTCCATTGAGCTACTTATGACTGTTTATACCAGCACTCATCCATTGTTACTTCAGTACCATTGAGAGTATTTAATATAATTATTGTTTTTATTTAAATATGTAGAGTTTTCTTATTTCATAAACTATTTAACTTTTTTCTTATTTTAATTTATTTATATAGTTTTTATTTATTTTATATTGGTACATATATAATTGCATAAAAAATACAAATGCTATAATATTACATTTCTATATTTTTATTATATTTAAGAATCGAAAAACAATGCAAACTAGACTTGAATACAATGTGTTTTCGTGTGTGTGAATGTATTTTACTTTATTAAAATTTTTATTATTTTTTTGTGTTGTAATGTTCATACGTTTTTAATGTCTTTATAGTTTTCATTCATTTCTATTTCCGTTTTTTTTTTCAATACATGCCATGAAAATAACAAATATTACACTGGCAACTAGCTGAAAAAAGTGGATGCAAGTTTTTTGATTTTATAATTTTTTTTTCAATTAAAGTTTGTTATTTTAATTAACTTAGTTTTTTTTTTAATGATTTTTAATCAGATTACCATAACAATAATAACCTGTTGTAAACTCTCTTTAACGCTGCAATTTTTTGCATGCATGCTGGTAGATTGCTATTCTAAAATAACAGATTAAAAAAAGCTTTCAATTACTATTATTATTCACAAAAACAAACCTCATATTCAAACACTCGAGCAGGCCAAGAACAACATCTCAGCTCATTCATTCAAGGACCGCAGAGGCATCAGTCATCACGACCGGAACGGGAAAGAGATCAGTCAGCCTGTCAGTACTAAATGCTAATGCGCACCACTTCAAGAGCAGAATTATGGAGGCGCTCATCTCGTCCCGCTTTCGAAGGCCCCGACGAATACTGATACGCTTCAGCGTGAGAAAGTGGGAGACCTTCTTCTCTGCATTCACGATGTTCACACGTCGAATGTTTACAGGGAAGTTCCTCCGGTTCTCCGAGCGACCTCCGACCGAAGAGCTCTCTTGATGTGGGAAAACAAACAGGACGTCGCGTCTTCAGAACCTCACAGCAGGAGCTGGCGGGTTTTGAACTGCACGTGGGCCTGTGAATGATGAGTTCACGACTCGTAGCTGTCAAGCTCGACGTCACGTGATGACCATCGGACGATCCCGTAGCGCCCGGTGTGTTGTTTAGGGTCCCTGGGAGAAAAAATAAATACGCGACATTTTTTATACGGCCGGGACAAACAACTGTGATTCACATACTATGCATTCAGTGTCCTGGTGAAGCCATTAGGAGTCTGTTAATCAAATAAAATAAAGCTTGGTGACTGAATTCAATTGACTGATTAATATACCTTTGCTGAAAATGTTCTCAGCCTCAGGTCATCCAAGATGTAGAAGCATTACGTCAATCGCTCACCAATGGATGTGAATGGGTGCCGTCGGAAAGAGTCCAAACAACTGATATAAACATCACAATGATCCAAAAGTTCAGTTAACATCCTATAAAATGAAATACTGTGTTTGCAAATTAAATACATCATTAAGATGCTTGCTCCATTGAAAAGTCCATCTTCCGTTGTCCTCTCACATCAAAATCCACCAACTTATTTCTTTAGATCTCTTTGGGACTTGTAATCGTGTTTGATCTGTGCATTTCCCTCCTGATTCAAACCATTTTTTTTTACTGAAGAAAGCAATATCATAAATGGGTGATGATTTTATCAGCTGTTTGGACTCTCATTCTGACGGCACCCATTCACATTCATTGGTGAGCAAGTGATGTAATGCTACATTTCACATTCGCCCCCAACACATTTTCATCTAGTACATTACATATTGTATAGAGGAATACATTAATAAAATGGACAGAAATCTATATTTACCTATTGTTTTCAGTGTATAAAGTGTTTAAAATGGTTTTAATATCACGCTGCCTTACAGGCAGTGGACAGCAACACGGCTCAGTAGGTTTCATAACAGAGCTCTTGTAACACTAAACAGAGTGTGGAGAACCCCAGGATATTTTAATGCATGACATAGCAGTTTCTCTCGTGAATCTCTGACCGAAGGGTGAACAATGTGTCCTCTGGAGCATGTCTGCTGCATTCTGAAACAGCGGACCTGTCCTTTCTCACGCTAACAAGCTAATGTAAACATGCAACTCAAACAGGAAGTCAAGGAGTTTGCAGTGACTGAGTAAAGCTGCTCTGTCTCCTTTAGTGTGCTCTACGCTGGAATACAAAGGACTTGTCATTTATTTTATAAGCGCAGTGCATCGACCAAAACTGAAACATTATCGTAAACTAGCGTTGTTAAACTGGGGACTAGCCCCAGCTTGTTTTCTGGTCTCTGCTGGACACCAGGATGGTTTCCACCGGTCTGGTTTTTACTATTTTAAGGGGTTTTATTAATTTGTTAACTGGTTAGGATGGCAGATCAGTTGGCTGTCTGCATCTAAACCACCTTGGCCAGGTTTTGAAACCAGCTAAGACCAGGATGGTTTTCATTGGTCAAGCTGGTCTGGTTTAAAGGATTTTGAGGGGTTTTATCCATTTGTTGACTGGTCAGATCAGTTGGCTGTCCAACTAGACCAGCGTGACCAGGCTATGAGACCAGAATGCTTTCCATTATTCAATCTGTTCTGGTTTAAAAGGTTTTTTAGCCACCTGTTAACCGGTCAGAGTGGTTTGCCAAGCAGATAAGACTGGCCATGTTGTGAAACCAACTGAAGCCAACAAAAGACCTCGGAAAAAGCACATTTACTTTTTCTGCTGAACCGAAATTGCCTCAATTTATATGAAATTCAATCATTTCCAACATAACGACTGTATGATTGGTTCTCCATTTTCACTAGACTATTGCTGCATTTTATGTTTATTGGGAAGTTTGCATTTATGAACTTGGAAGTCGTAATTAAAGTAATTTTCATTGGGCAATTTTATATTTTCTCTTTTTGAGAAAATTACTGACAAATACATTAAGCTATTTTAGCATTGATCCAAAAAATAAGCGGGGAAATTAGGTATGGAAGCTGCATATTATACTTCCACTCAGTGAAGAAAAACGTAATTTTTCATACAAACCTCATAAAAAAAGAATGATTTTTTTTCTAGCAAGCTTCACCTGCAATACATAAACTGCAAAATGTTCAGTTAACATTTACTATCGCAACTTACAAATGATAATTAGCAACAACAGTAATTGACGGCACATAAAGCCATTCGTCTCATAAATACGATCATTACGACACAGCATGTGACCTCACCAGCGCTAATTAATGTAACCAATTAGTCTGACATCACAGAGGACCACAGATGACACGGAACACACACAGCAAACAAATCTCATAACATGCTAATAAGAACAGATGATGCAATGAGACGTCAACCATGAAAAAAGAGAGTGAGAGAGGCCACAATTATGCACAGACAAAACAGTCTTGCCTCACCGGCCATATTATCACATTTACAAGCTTCAACAATAAAGATTAATCACTTGAGGCTACAGGGTATAGCACACAAATCAGATTTAGAGTGTCATAAATGCAAACAAAGATGAGTGATTTGTTTGCTTAAACATCAAAGGGCTTATAAATGCAGTCTCCGGCTGGAGTATAAGCACATTAGCGGAGCCCCTCGATCAATTATTGTTTATTGATCGCGCAGAGATGAACATTTAGGACTGAATAAGAGCACTAAAAATTTTAATTGATTCTACAGTTTGACAACGAAGGTAATCACACTGTGCCAATATTCAGCCATACCTCACGTCTAAGTGTGTGATATTACGTTTATAGAACAGTCCGACAGCACGAGCGTGTCAATATATAAAAAAGTAACATCTTAATGTTATTAAAGAGCCCAAGCCTTCACCAGCAATTCAAAACCGTCACTTTATAACGAATAGCAAAGAAACGTTGCGTTGCTTCGTTAAAAGTTTACTGCATTAAAACCTATGTGGAGCAGAGTAGTATTTAACTGTAATTAATGTTGATTTGGCAACTTGTGGTTTAAAGTTACCGCGTTAGACAAAAAAGTAGCTTTCTACACCGAATCAATGAACAGAGATCGGATGATCTAATGTCTTTATGCTGTCATGATTTATCTGGCACCAAAACAAACCTCCATTAGAGGGACAGCTTTAAATGAAACGCATATAACGGCGTCAATGACGTAGTTAGCGCTGAATGATCGTCCCAAGTAACATTTAACTAATTTATTCCTTTTAGAATTTGTCCTTTTTTCACATAGAACATTTTCTACCCTAGTTCTCTCTCGTTTTTGCCGCTTTAGCCGAGAAAGTGTCCGGATTTACAGCGCGAGTGATTAAAACACTGCCTGCCACTTCAGTAACACAAAAGCAGGCGGCTCTATTAACGTGCCGCTAATCTACTGGGAGACCGAACACTCCGGCTACAAAGAGCACGAGTGGCACTGCAGGGGAGAGATAAAAGAGCCGCCGCTGAGATCTCTGCCTTCCTCAAACTGATTTCTGGCACCGCAAAGCGTCCCTCTTCCACGGCCTGCCCGAGAAAAATCAGAAAAGGGTTTCTGCAGTTCTGCTCCCAGAGCGATAGGACGGGATCGAAAGCTGAGCTTGAGTGCTGGAAATCCCAGCTGTCTGTCTGTCGCTTCGGAAAAGTGCGCAGCTTAAACGCAGTCGGGTCCGTCTCGGTCTCAGACCGGATTTCTGAGGTAATGGCACACAAAAACTCCATTGCAGCAGGGAGTGGGCCGGGCGAGATGCATTGATCGATATTATCATCAACTGGTTCTCCATAACCTGTTTTCAAACGAAGCAGAGAGTTAGCCCCGGAAATACTGACAAGATACTGCGCAGCCTGCCAATGATCTACGGCTATGTGTGTTAACTGGCAGTTCATTCGAAATAAATATAAAATATAGTAACAATACTACGGTATTTAAGAGGTGGCACCGTGCTTTTATTATGCTTTTGGTCACGTGCCACGAAAATCCTATAATGGTGTATTACTTCTTTTTGGCCTTTTGGACTCTTGCTTAGAGTAACATAAGAATCAAAACTAAAATGGGGCCAAAAAGTAACATCATATTATTTTTATGTGATACATGGTACTACGACCACAATATAATTATAAAAAATATAATCACTGCACTTCTTTTTTCTCGTCATTTTTCATAGAACCGCACATATAATGCAGGACTCCGGAGGGAGGAACAATATATCTAGCGATCAAAAGAGTTATTTATAATATTATTCGTCATACATTTTACTCACGGCACACGCAACGCTGTCATTTCCCCTCTAAAAAATCATCAGAGAAAAATGGTTAGGAATAACAGAATATTATACTCTGCAGTGTTGGAAGGCTGCTGGGAAAGCATGCTGAAATATTAATGGCAGCTGAAATATCGAGCCTGTCTTTAGTGCAAAGTTTTCAGCAGCGCTGATGCCGTGTCTATAGAAGGCTGTTCACCACTTAATAATACAACATGTGCATTTCAGGATCAGAACGTGTGGAGAGCCGCATGCCAACAAGTGCTTCAAACGTGAACACACACACACACACGCACACACACACACACGCATTCTTGTAGCGACTGTCACTTTGTCGGCCCCCCTTACCTGCCAAATGAGCCAAAGAAAACGAATTGAGAAGGACTGCTCCTTCTGCCAGCTGACAGGCCGGCTTAATTGAAACTATCAATCACAATTCCTCTACATATTACACACACACTAAGTGTTCCTATCATCTAAATCAAACACACATGCTTCGTCCCTAAAGCTAGTGAGCTGCATACTGCCTACACACTGAGTAAAATAAAGACTCTACATAGGCAGCAGCTCTTACGTCGCACAATTAGCACAGACCTCGGGTACAATTTAGAGATTAAAGGTCAAACCAGGTGTGTTTAATTAGCCTGAGCTATTTGTTGATGGTTGATATTGGCCGATATTCTTTATCGGTCAACGTTAGATATGTAAACGTGTATTTTCTAAATATGCCAAAACCACTAAATATGCTTACGCTAACCTATGAGCTGCTAATCATTCACCTAGATAAATGAATCTTCGGCATATCTCAAAATAAATATGAAAACGTAATACAATTATACAATTGTTCTTTTATATATGCTTATATATCATATTGAAAATGTATATTGAATATGTTAATGTTTCGTGAATACTTAAAATAGTAAATGTAAACATGCATTTTTATAAAAACCTGTAATAACCAATTCAAATTTGTGATAAAATCTCACATATATGAATATATTATATATCCTTTTTAGTTGATTTAGTATTTAAATACTAAATATTTAAGTGTTTAGTGTTTGCATACTAAATATAGTAAATGTTATTCATTGAAAATAATACATGCATTTGTATTTAAATATTGTGCATAGTGTGTATAAATACATGAAAGCAATCACTGGCTTATCAATATCAGCCTGTAATTTTATATTATTTAATGTCTAAATTGTTTCATTATTGAACATATTACTTCACTTGGATAATTATTTTTCACTAAGCTCACTTTGCAATGCATTCTGGGACTGCCTTCTCAGTTATGGACACATGTGATGCTGCTTCAAAATTTATCCAAATGAGGTATCATAGAAGCAACAGTCTTTAAAAACTGCCTGCAAGCCATAAAATGCTGCCAATGCAGACAGCTCGCTAGATTTGGAACAGAGCCACACTCTTTTTGTGTCCTTTACCCAGTAGACTCCTATCCACTTTCATCACAGAGCACGGCATCAAATATGAATGAAAACATGCAACTCCGACACAGTGCTTAAATAGATTCCGAAGCATCTCCGCAGGGACTGACAGATGCAGCCGAGACCGTGCTGCCATCGCAGGATGGACGGAAAATCTGTATGAAGAGAACGACTACAAAACAAAAGGAAGAGTGCAACCCCACTCTCCGGGAAGGAAAGGGTTAACCCCATTACAACAAACCAATCAGAGCGGGGAGCAACACTGCAAAACCGCCGCAGTGAGTGAGAGAGGGAGACTAAGATAGAGAAGGAGAGAACGAGAGAGAGAGAGAGAGAGATGGGGACAAGCGAGGATGAGGAGGCGCAACAGAGGGGTGCAACGGCAACACTTTAACGCAGCACAGTTTGAAGAGAGCGTGATCGAGATCGAGACCGAAGAAAAGCAGCAAGACAGTGAAGGAAACAGTTGGCAGGACAGTAGATCAAAGTCAGAGGACGTCTGTTTCACTCTGCTGGCACTGCTGACAGTTCACGCGGACAGCATTTGATTCACGCTCCTCGGGGGGAAAGCGGGTTTACGACGCACTGACATGCAACGGCTGCGAAAGTGTGTGCAGAAGATGCACTTGTGGATCTAAGACGATGGTTCGGTGAAGCTGTAGTTACTCTACGCTGCATGACAGAGGAGAACTCTGGGAGCGCAAAGGTAAGGGGGAGCGATATCGAATAACTTTGGAGATCAAATGTGACTGAACGAATGTGCATGACGATCAGAATTTGGATATACAACCATTTAAACAGATATAATGCAAAAAAGCAGATGGCGAAACTTAGGCTGACACCAGCATCTTCCGGGGAGCAATCTGTCAAAATGTAAGTTTCCCTAGTAGATCAAACTTGAATAAATTAACAAAAGCAGAACTAAGAGATGCATATTGCAAGAATGCAACCAAATATTCATGACGGAAATGTAGGTAATAGTTTAAGATTTTGTCATTGAAACTCCAGTTTGATGACTAATCTAAACATCTGAGGGGACGTGTCCTCCTCAGCGTCTACATTTTTGTGACCATCTTGCTGTTTCCTGCAAACAACAATCTGACTTTAGTTAGCCTATTGATCCATGTCTCCACTGACAAATTTTGCCCCCAAAACCCGATCGATTCTGCTCAGTTTCCCCCGATTTGTCAAAGTCTGCTGGACTGACATCTGGGAGAAATTTACAGTGTAAAGTCTCATGTGCGACTGGAACGCGATCGCCTCGTTACACGTGATCGAGCCGTATTCTTGACTGAAAAATGATGTGAGAAAGTACAGACATGAAACAACACAGGTGCTTGTGTTACCTTCCCTAAAAGGCATGGCTTTGGAAATGAGTGTTTGTAGATTGTTCCCAAGATGCACGGGCCCATCCATCAAGTCCTGCAGGTTCACAGATGTACCTTCACATGGACGTTAAGCAAGGCCAGAGCTTGTGCATTTCCGCAGACCGCTTGGGAAAGATGAATGGATAACACATGGAAGTCCTTATTTGATGATGGATTGGATGCAGGCTTAATGAATAATTGATTGTTCACTTATCAATATTTCTTGCCTTTTTCTTGGCAGGGCTGTAGGATTAAAGAGCTGAAGAAAACTGCTTCCAAAGTGCGGTGCGACTAGCATTGAGTCTATCCGGCCTGCAAGGACGTTCCCTAGAGTGGATTTCCCAGGTGAAGTCATTCCCATGCATACCACGGATGCAGAGTGGTGTTATCATGTGCTTCGGACGACACATTGACGACACAGCCTAAAGGTCACCTCTGTGAGGGGATAGGAAATTACATTTCCAACACCCAGAATGCACCACCCCCTCATGCTGACCTAAACAATTCTGTGACCTTGGATGCTTTGGCAGATGGCACATGCAAATCAGCAAATCAATGTGGATTTATCACCTTCTAGGGCCCATAAAAATGCAATAACGGAAATACATCAGCGTTAAAGAGACGGTTACTGGATTTCTTCATCCTAATGTTATAGAAGGAGATGAAAGCAACTTCCTAACCCTAATGTGGATAAAACAATCAAAACAGTTGCCATATTAGTTTAGAAAAGAGTTTAGTTTTGATTTTCTTTGGACTCCTAGACAAACAAGAGTGAAACATCTGAAACAGAATGAAAATGACATCGTCTTTGTTAGTTCTGGACAAGGCAGAGGATCAATCATATTGTTTGGTTCAGTAAAAAGTAAAGAAATTTCTGCCAAACTGTCCTCTCTGACGGCTAAGCGAGAAACTCGCTTTTGATTACGAGGATCAAGAAGTGCAGAATACTTCCTTGAAAGGCCATGCCTGGGGCTGATGTACAAGTTGTACCCCTTCCAGACTATCCCGACTCGACCGCTGACTCCCGAGGCTGAGAAAGAAGCTGGAAGGGGAAGGGTAAGTCAACAAATGTGTAAAACAAACTATTGGACAGTTGTCATTAGTCGTCAAGGACGTCCGGAAAACAAGCTTGAAGATCTGTGAGGTGTTGTGTTTTAGCTCATGAAGTCATTAGAGTTTCCATTTGGTTTCACTCGACTTTGTCAGTCAGTCTACTACATCTAATCACAAAGAGTTATTATTTCCGTGTTGGCACCTTGAAGCATCCATTTACATTGGAGTAAATTACAAAAGCCAGGGTCTTCTCTATCTCTGAATTCTCCTTCTTGGTGCTGAATGAAACGCGGCACTAAAGACAGTCGCATTTGTAAATAGAGCAATCCATTGCTGCGCAACAACCGAAAATGTATTGTGGACAAAAATAATAGCTAATGTGTTTCTATTCATAGCAGCGCCCAACACGGAATGGCCAATGCATTATTAGTCAATGTGCGCACAAATATAAAATGTAAAGCCATTAGCAGACCCAGAGGGAATCTGAAGACGTTTTTGTACATTTTCTGAACTAATACTTGTTGAATATCTGCCAAATTCTATGCAAATAGAGTAAAACATGGTCATTAAAGAGATGAAAACAATATCGGATCAGCTCAAATATTTAAATGGACTTTCAAGATGTAGAGGCAGTGGAGTGAATACAGTAATAATTTACAGCTGTTTTTCGCCCTCTTGTTTTGTTGGATATGTGGGACCCCCAACAGATTTCTTGACTCATAACATGTTGCCATTACAGACAACTTCATTTGGGATTCCAGTAGCTTGAAGAGTAGCACATGGCACTAGTAATGCCAAGGTCATTGTGTTTAAATCACAGGGAAAACAAGAACTGGAAAAAGTAAACAAGCCTTGAATGAAACACAAGTCGGATACTGCTAACTTTTAGATTAGTAGGACATCAACAAGCAGAGTTATGCAAAATTCATGTTGAATGAGTCAGAATTTTGAATGAACTTGGATACAGGACGTTGTACTGGAATAACAGTATCTATCTATCTATCTATCTATCTATCTATCTATCTATCAGCAAGGCATTCCAACTTAAGACTTTATTTTTCAATATTAGTCTTGACAAACATTGTATTTCAACGTAAAAAATGACCTATGAATTGTATGAATTCATATGACTTTTATTTCCTTTCCTTTACTTTCGAATATTTGAATTTCGAATTGCAAAACCGTTTGCTACATATATTGCAATTTGGTTCTCAAATAGGAATTCTAAAGGATTCTCAATCCAATACCGAATGACACTGTGTTTGGTCTTCCTACACATTTCTCTGATTACGCATCCTGCTGTTTTTACATTTTAGGATAATGCACGTCCCTCCCTCAACGGAGGAAGAAAGCACCATGAGTAACGTTACAGTCCTCGACATCACCGAGTCCGTGAGTCCTGCCATGACGGCGGCCGGCCCTTATCCTTACCCACTCAGCTTCCAAGTGTCCCTAACAGGATTCCTCATGCTGGAGATTGTCCTGGGACTGAGCAGCAACCTGACAGTACTGGCCCTCTACTGCATGAAGTCCAACCTGGTCAATTCTGTGAGCAACATCGTCACCATGAACCTCCACGTGCTGGATGTGTTGGTGTGCGTTTGCTGCATCCCTCTGACCATTGTCGTGTTGATGCTATCGCTCCAAGGCGACACGGTGCTTGTCTGCTGCTTCCACGAGGCCTGCGTGTCTTTCGCAAGCGTGGCTACAGCGGCAAACGTGCTAGCCATCACTTTGGACCGATACGACATCTCCGTTAAACCAGCCAATCGTGTGCTGACTATGGGACGAGCGGTGGCTCTGTTGGGTTGCATCTGGGTGCTGTCCTTCGTCAGCTTCTTGGTGCCATTTATCGAGGTGGGATTCTTGGGACCAGAGCCCACCAAAGCCAATCAGACCGCCGTTGTGCACGTCAATGAATATTACACCGAACTCGGTCTGTACTACCACCTAGTAGCCCAAATCCCCATTTTCTGTTTGACTGCCGTCATCATGTTAGTCACATACGCCAAGATCCTGCAGGCGCTCAATATCCGCATTGGGACGCGCTTCCACGCCGCGCAGAAGAAGAAGAAAAAGATGAGGAGGAAAAAGAACTTCTCCCTTATGTCGACATCTGAGCAACAGCTGCCCGAGATCACGGACGCCTCGCAGAGCAGCAACCGCGGAAACGCTCCGCTAGGCATGCGCACGTCCGTCTCGGTGATCATCGCCCTGCGAAGGGCAGTCAAGCGCCACCGGGAGCGGCGTGAGCGTCAAAAGCGCGTTTTCCGCATGTCGTTGCTCATTATCTCCACGTTCCTCCTCTGCTGGACGCCCATCACCGTTTTAAACACTGTGATCCTCAGCGCAGGCCCCAGTGACCTCACCGTTAAGCTCCGACTGGGCTTTCTGGTCATGGCCTATGGCACCACGGTCTTCCATCCTCTCTTGTACGCCTTCACGAGGCAGAAGTTCCAGAAAGTGTTGAAGAGTAAAATGAAGAAAAGGGTGGTTTCCATCATCGAGGCGGATCCTCTGCCGAACAATGTGGTGATTCGAAACTCCTGGATCGACCCCAAACGGAATAAGAAAGTGACGTTTGACGATCATGAAGCCAGGCAGAAATGTCTATCATCTGAAGATGCAGACTAAAACCACTTTGTAACCTCCAGAACAGGGACTAGTTCTCACTGAAGCACTGTTATACATAAAGGGAACCATGTTATGTGAATATTAGTCTTACATGAGCAGATATCGAAGAATCTGTTACTATTTATAACTTGGATTATATTATTATAGGTTTCATAGATTGATGCTATTGCAGTTACATGGTGCATGTCCTTTATAAACCACTGTATGTACTGTAAATACATGAAAACTGAGATTTGTACATACTCTTTATCAGTTATGTATCTCATCTATGACTTGTAGCCTGTGTATACATGTATTTATAATAAACTAGGTGAGGGAAAAAGATGAAATCCATCTGCTTTTTGACTTGAACACAGATGCTGTGAACATCATCTTGTGTAGGAATATGAACACATTATCGTTTCCGTGGATGAAAAAAAAAAGACCATTACTGACTAATAATCACACAGCAATTCATGTGTTAAGCTTTAAACACAAACAAAACCAGAAAAAGCACTTACAAAAGTCATCATGATAATACTTTTCCTTTGTCTCACTGCATAAAGCCCACGTTACGTCACCTTTTGTGAATAGGAAGAGATCATTTCTGTGGAACAAAAACAGTAGAATTATTGGCGAATCATCGGAAAGCAATTCATATGTTAAGCCCACAAAACAATGAGCAAAACAACAAAAAGCACTTACAATAGTCGCCTCGTGTTGCTGCACTCCAAGTCTTTTGAAGTCATATGACACTTTGCATGAGGAACAGACCGAAATTTAACAGATGGTAATCCTGCAAAGCCTTGTGATTCAGAAAGAAAAGGAGGAAAAATGCTGCAAGTATCATTGTTTTAGAGCTGTCAAATCTGAGAAAACGTCTGGTTCATTTTGGCACCGCTGTCAAGGACAAAACGTCCCTCATTTTGCATTCACTGAAACACTAAAGTTAAGCTCCCATTCACCAAATCTGCATACATATTAATGAATAATTTCCCAGGTCAGCACTGTAGCTCTTAGAGGTCTATTGTGCACCATTACGAGAACATTCTGCCTTGCATGTTCAGTGGGAATTATTTAGTACTGTCAAGAATGAAAGGAACCAATGCCAAGCTGATTCATATCAATTTACATAGAAATCGTTCTGCTTGTTGGTGTAGAAAAAATTTCTAAAACAATACTTTTAGTTGATTCACAAGTTCTGAACTGGATTAGACAAATTTGTATTTAAATTTTAAGTATGCATTATCATTTTATACGAAACCCTATTTAGCTTTATTTTTCAATTTATATATATATATTCATACTTTTATTTTTAGTTAATAAAAAAATCTTCTATACAAAGATAAATGAAAGTAACAAACTGAAATTTGATTCATGAACGAATGACTCGTATGAACTGGTTCTTTTAAACGATTTGGTCAAAGGACTCCTTTAGAATCATTCTAATGAATTACACGCTGAATATGTTTGGAGCTATTTTTGAATTATTCAACTTTTATTAAGTCTAAGTGAACTACGCTTCGCAATAAATATTACTTACAGTTCACCATTCAAGCAGTCCTAATGAAGTGCTGCAGGAGAGAAAAGAGGTTTATGAACCAAGGCGGAAGGATAACAAGTGTTTTGAGATGCTCATACATCAGCCTGGATGACAGGTAAAGTGCACTTGGCTTCAATGGGCCAAATTTGTGGGTAAACAACGCAGCCAGAGAGACGGTGTCGATTCACTGTTAATTACGTTATTAAAAGCTCTAATACTGTACACTGAAATGAGCACTTCTTTTGCATCCAAACATCCTTGTTCCCCAATGTCCTCTGCAGAAGCAATATCAAGCCAGCATCCCGCGGCGTCAATGGGTCACACCGACCGAGTCCTGTTATTTGCCAGGATAAAATCATATGTTTGATTTGAAATGCCCTCGGCAGACATCTGAAGCCGGTTTCATGGTGTTGTAAAATTCAGGTCACACTGTGACCCGCAATCCGCGGCTCTGCCTCGTTCCGAGCGATGGCACTTCAAACAACCAATATGTGGCGGTGACCTTTCGTCACACTTGACTCTCGGAAGATTTGCACCTCTCAGATCGTCCTATAAAACTGTAATTGAGAATCATCAAGCCTCCTATAAACAGTCAATGCACCACAAGGGTTTTGGAAGTGTCACCCGTGTTAAATCCTTCTTCAGGTACAAAGCTCATGTCAAGCTAGATTTAAGGATACAGGGCAGAGGACGATGTCGTGGTACAGCCATATACACAGAAGAACGTTTGGTTCCACAACGAACCATTCAGTTAAAGTCACTTTAGTGAACTCTCTCTTTCTTAGCGTTTTATAAACAGAAGAACCTTCTTTCGCAACAAAGAAGCTGTTTTAAAACAGAAACGTTCTTTATGGAACCGTTTAGAATTCTATGGCATCGTGAAGCACCTTTATTTTTAAGGGTGTAAGCGCCTGAACCATCTATTGCTCTCTGGGTAACAAGACCATTTTACGAGCACTTGATGCATATAAAATGGTTCATAACGGATAAACAAGTTTGGATTTAAACCAACTCAAAGCCTTCTCTTGGTCACACTGCATCCAAGCAGTCCTTAAAAACATCTCAAAGACAATCTGTGGAAAAGGCAGAAAGTATGGCTCACATTTGTTAGCGAATAAACTTTCGCTGTGGTATAAATCATTTGTATGTTGTGCTTAAATGCTCATTGCCCAGAAAAAACACGGGAAAACTTTGGAATGAAACGCATACGGCTGCTCTAGAGAATACTGTCAAAAGCCATGATTTTAATCTAGATCTCATTTATTATTAAATATCCACCATGTATTTAAACAGACAGTCCATCCTGAAATCTTTTACTCACACTTAAGTCGTCTCAAACCTGATCTTTGCCATACATGTTTTGTGTGGGAGTTAGAAAAGTATTATTTCTATACTGTTAATATACTTTCATAGTTTTTATTTTCGTTCAGGTTTTTCAATTTCGTTGTGTTTTTGTGATTATCGGTATATTGTTTAATTTCTATATGGTTTATTTTCAGCTATTTCAATTTTGGCATTATTAATTTCAGCACTTCAGCTTAAATGCTGAAAATTTATTTCAGTTAGTTTTTTTATGATTATCATTATAAAAATGTCTTCTGTGAAACACAAAATTTTATTTTTTGACAAATACCCATAGTTGCTTTTCAATATAATAAAATAATAGAAGACAAATGCTTATTTTTATGGTATTTATTTACTACAGTATGAATATTTTTAGTTGGATTTTATTTTTTCACTAATTTTTTGTATTATTCATTTTAGCAATTTAACTTAATGTTTCATTTAACATGTTTTATGGTTATTCATAGTCGAAAAAAAAAAAATAAATAAATAAATATATATATATATATATATATATATATATATATATATATATATATATATATAGATCTATATATAAAATTTAACTTCCTGAATCAGATCTTTTTCTTGAGTTTAACTTCCTGATTCAATGATAAAGCTATTGAATGACTTCAGGAAACTTAAAATTATAAATAATATAATAAATTGGGCTCAGAAGCCGTTACATAAAATATAATAAATTGCATACATATAAAATTGTAGACAAAAAGGTTTTGAAACATAATGAGGTTGAGTAATTGATGACAGGTTGAACCATTAAGTAACATTTGAATAAAACATTAAG
>NC_056723.1:2342584-2402584 GCF_018831695.1 Puntigrus tetrazona | reverse complement strand
AGTGTGTCTGGTGAAGGAGGAATGGCTACGGGTTCAGAGGTTATGGCAGGAAGTGGTGTTAGCGGTTCAACGCTGGGACTCACTAGTGAAGGAGACGCTAGCGGTTCACTTGGTACTTGTGAAGCAACACTGATGGGTTCAGCAGGTTGAGGGTCAGGTACTAGTATAGCTGCACGCTCATCCCCTGTAGGGGGAGGATTTGGAAGACTCTCAGGTGAAGGTGGTGCAGATGTTTCCTCAATCCCAGTTAGAGGCACAAAAGGTGTTATTGGCTCTGAAACAGGAGGAGGAACCAAAGTACTGGCATATGAGGGAGGATGAGGGATTATGGGTACATGATGTTCACCTGGTACCAATCGCTCAACCGGAGGAGTTATAGGAGCTGTTGACTGAGTAGAAGATTTGGTTGAAGATTGCAGGTGAAGCACAGGCGGGGTCTCCTTCATACGATCAATCACTCTTTGTGAAAGCTGTTCGTAATCAGACGAGAAAAAAAAAATCATAATTTTACCTTTTTTAAAAGTCAATTTAACAAGTATATCAGCAATAACCAACTATACATGGTATGGGTCAAAATGGTTAATTTTTATTTTAAAAATCATTAGGACATTAAATAAAGATGCTTCATGACAATATTTAGTACATTTCAGACTGCAAATATATCAAAGCTTAATTTTTGATTAGTAATGTTTATGGCTTAGGACGTAGTTTGGACGGTTTTAATTGCGATTTCTTTTTGCACGCTCAATTTCCAGATGTTCAAAGCTGCATCTTGGCCAAATATTGTCCTATCCATGCATCAACGGAAAGCCTATTTATCCAAACTTGAGATGATAAATATCAATTTAAAACTTTTATGACTGGTTTGCGATGAAAACTAAAAGCATTTTTCCATCGCCTAAACGTTTGTGTTTGATAGTCACACTGGGAACTTTTTTTTCAAGTTTATTTTAAATCAAGACAGATTAATTTAATGACATTTTTTAAATGTTTCAATGCAATTGCAACTCGACTAACCCGGGATGCATGAATCTTCCTTAGAAAATGTTGCGGTTGTGCCATTACAATATTTAATACTATGAGGCTGGTGTAGGGATATACGGTCACTAGTATATACTCCCAAGTACAGTTGGTTTGGAAAGCTATAGGTAATGTAAAACTGAACCAGTCGTGTTTAAGCGCACTATGTATGTTTAGTATGCAGCAGGTCAACATGCATGACCTATAGTAGGCTATATTTAACATGAGCTATATGCCCTGAAGGACATTTTGTCCAGCAACCTCTAAAATCTCCACAAAACTGCAGTTTACACGATATTTTCCAATTAATTCGTTACAAAAACAGATTCAATGAAGCTCTCGCGGCGCAAGTACGTTACAACAAAGTTTTGCTGCTGCTGCTAAGCGCGCGTGGGTAATAAACAACGACGCGGATAGCACGGCTACAATTAACTGATGAAACCAAAAATAATAATAATTTCCGTCGACTGTGTTTAGCATACACTCACACGAATGCCCTTCACGAAAGCAACCCCCTCCTCCTCATCATCGGCTGGGTCGAAGGAAACGTGGCGCGAGCTGCCGTTGCCCCCCATCGCTTCGACGGTCTACCGTATATCTACACGGTTTAACTCGATAATTAGTGAAACGGAACAGAAACGGGCGTTTTTCCTAACGACTGGGGCGTCCAGGATGGGCTTTTCCGCGTGAAGCCCCGAAGCGCGTGTTTACCTCAGCCCTTCCCTCTCTCGCGCGCTCGGAGCAACTTCGCGTTCATTCAGACCTCCGCTTATTTCTGTCAGGCAATAAATGTTTGCAATCATCAATAAATGTTCGCGTTTCACACATCCGGGGGGCATACAGGCTTTATTTACGTTCAGAAGCACTTAAAAGGTGCTAAACGAAATGCTTGGGGGTGTGGCTAACAGTACGAAACATTAATCGCTATTCCTCATTTTATTATTCCAATAAAAATGTGTATGATTTTTAAAAGCTTACCCTTTTCGTACATCGTTAAATTATTATACATTTTAAATGCATTGTGTTTTGGTGGAAAGCGTGGTTTTCAGCGAATGAATGTTCACGACTGTAAATATATATATATATTATAATAACATATATTTATCTGGATAGTGGCTAGTCTTTGCTGTTTATGAAACTATATATCTTCGGGCTTGACCATATTAATAATACATGACTTATTATCAGTTAACATGTCCAAAAAATTCAAAATGTACATGTACACGTGAAAACTCACTTTTTTTTAACACAATCTCATATTAGCTTTATTGTGATTTTTTACTGTAGCTGCAATAACTGCTTTATAACTGATGTATTTTGATGGGGAAACATACGTTTTTGTACCGTGTGAATTCATGAATGGCAAACAATACACTACCTGTAGAAAATACCCTGAATGATAAAGTTCGAATGAATAGTCCAAAGGCTAATGAGATTGAAAGAACTGCACAAAAAGACACGATTTCCTTCAGTTTATGAGGTCTCCGTTTGAGTTAGCTGATAAAAACAAAAGCAATTACACAGGTCCGTGCCAAATTACAAATTCTAGCCTCATGAAAACAAGATATTCTAGTATATTGGCTGTAGTTTTCTACAGTATTGCTTTAGCTTACCCCGAAACTCACCTGACGGAAACATTAGTAGAAATGACTACAAAACATATGATATACTGCGTGACTACAACTTATAATTATTATGCATCATCGTTCATAGTCTGTCTTCATTATTTCACCTGAATAAAGACAAACGTAAGTGGGCCGACCTATTTCGCAGACTTACTGAAACCGGCTGTGTTTAAAGAAACGTAAAGAAATAAATACCATTAACAGCGAACATGACACTTGAAAAATAGCTGCAAGTCCTGACAGGAAATCTAGCAAAAACAATTGACCATTATGTCAGTTTAAAAGGTGCAGAGAAGTAGATATGAAGTAAATATGGTGGCGGGGGCCAAATAAGTCTGCAAAACAGGTCGGACATTGTAAAAATGCTCTAACAATCTCTCACACGCACACCTGGCTCAAAAACAGCTCGTAAAAATTGTCCCGAATGTACCTTAAGCTCTCGTTCACGAACAGAGACTGCTTTAAAAATGAATAGTGTTGAAACGCACTCGCACAAAGCTAAAGAGGTATTACAGTTCCCTTACAAAACCACGCTTCTTTCTCAACCGCGCTTAAAAAAAGAAATTAAAAGGCAACTGTAACTTTTTTACTCACAATTTTGACTTAAGTTTATATCTGAATTCTTCTCAGAAATCCCAGTTTGAATCTCACAATTCTAACGTTTCTCTCACAATTTTGATTTATATATATATATATATATATATATATATATATATATATATATATATATATATATATATATATATATATATATATATATATATATATATATATATATATATATATATATATATATATATATATATATATATAATATATATATATATATATATATATATATATATATATCTCATTTCTGCCAAAAGAGAGAGATAAACTCAGAATTGTGAGATAAAGAGTCGAAATTATCCATTCAATTGTATTCTGTGGCGCACACGGGCTTCCATAATTTATTCCTCCTTCTTGTCAGCTTTCTCTCCCTTCATGGCCACACGAATGCTGGACCACACTTCCGTGTAGAGCAGCGTTCCCAGGAACACCACGGCCGTGCCGACCCAGTGCCAGGCTGTGAAGGGATTGCGGAAGTACAGGATGGAAATGATGAGACTCAGGAATTTGCGGAGCGTCACCACCAGCGTAACCGTGAGCGATGCGCACTCCGTGGTCAGAATGAAGACGCCGCGGATGCACACGTATCTGAGACGCCTCGATAAGGACGAAACACAACACCGGGCACAAAAGCAGGGGGTGCATTTGTGGCAATGGCCTAAAACACACTGTATGTGTCAAAATAATTATTTTTTCTTTCATGCCAATAATCATTATGATATTACGTAAAGATCATGTTCCATGAAGTATTTTTTATTTGTAATATGCATCGTCACGACCTTCATTTGGACAACTTTAAAGGCTATTTTCTTAATATATGGGTTTTTTTGCACCCTCGGATCGCACTTTTAAATAGTTGTTTCCATGTCAAATTTTGTCCTTTCCTACCAAGCTAAAAGAAAACTGATTTATTTAGAAAAACTGCATCTTGCGATTGGTTTAGTGGTGCAAGGTCACATATACCGACCGCTGACAGATTTCTCAGCATGCCTTTCTGTCCAAAAAAAGGCCATGAGGACAATTTGGATAAGACACAAACGAAAGGATACTGCGTGATGACATTCATCAGTAGGTACAACCACATGACCGGCACAGACTGACCAATCACAGGGATTCCCACCGGAGCTTTGAGAGAAAGTCACAGTTTTGTCATTTCCAACCAAAAACCAAACAAACCGAAACTTTTCAACACTTACGTGCACCATGCGAACGTTTCGGGCTTTGAAAGTACTTCCATTCAAACAGGAAATGATTAAAAAGCACTTTTAATATTTATCGTAAAAACTACCTGTCATCGTTTCCACAAAAAATGAAGCAGCCCAACATTGATAATGATCAAAATGACATATTCCATTTCATAAACGTTATACTTTTTTTCTTTTAATCCCGTGGCAGAAATGAGCTTCCACGGAAAACGGTTATTTTAAACCGCAATAACATCGTCCTGTTTTTACCATATTTTTGATCAAATAAATGCAACCACGCTAAGCGCTCTTTAACCTTACAGGCCCCGAATCGTACTCACGGCTCTGGCTGAAAAGCACAGCGTGTTTGTAGATGTCTGTGGACAGCAGGAGGAAGCCCGGCAAAGGCAGACAGTGCTGAAAAAAGGCAGAAAAATCATAAGGGGCAAAATGTTGAACGCTAAAACGCAGCGTCGTATCTACGGTTAGGGACTCACGTTGTAAAACAGAGCCTCCTTGGAGTGTTTGCCGTACTTCTTGTACAGAGTCTCCTGGAAAATGCCCATCCTTGCAGACATCAGCAAGGCGAACGTCAGCATGGCGATCCCTGAAACGCAACAGCATTAGCGAAAATTAAAAAATAAAAGACGGGAACGACGAGCAACAAATAATCAGAAGCGCACGCTAAGACACTACTAATACTATTTTAGCAGCATGCTATATGTATGCAATCGTTTAAAAGTCTTACGCTCATTAAATTGGTATTTATTTGATCAAAAAATACCATAAAAACAATAATAATAGGGAATATTATTACTATTTTTTTGTTGTTGTTGTTGTTGTAGTTAATTCCTGTGATGCAAAGATGAATTTTCAGTATAATTACTCCAGCCTTCGACGTCTTTAAAAATCATTTTTAGATGCTGATTTGACGCATCTGTGTTTTTAACGGTTCTACGATGAACAAGAACGTTAGCATTAATCGTCTCTACTGTCTCTTTTGATCGATTTAACGCACTCTTACTGAATAAACGTTACTGATCCTGCATTTTATTAATAATGTAGCACGCGACCATTTTTAGTCGTCATCGTTACGCTTTCACATATTCAAAACGGTAGCATAAACAAGCAAGCATTGCCTGGGTGTGAATGTGCAGTGAATATTACCCAGAAGCCAATGCATGAAGGCGTAAAAGCCATCTTCCTCTGTGGCCCCTTTCTCAACGTTCTGCAGAAATATCAAACCTGACATATTAGGTGCAAACACGTTATTTCTGTTATTAGAAAACAACTACTAAGGCTAGTATTAGTACTAAGGCTAACTACCCAGCCTAAAGTGACTCACCACTTGTTTGGCCGACATTATAGTGCAGATGAAAATGCCCAAAGACACCAGCACGATGGAGAGATATTTACTCGCCGAATACCTGGAAGCAATAACCCGACTGAATAATATGCAAAAAAAAAAGTTAGGTAAGGATTTTGCGCACGATTTTAGCTTACCTCTTCTTCAAGATGATAATACCGAGGATCATGTTCGCTATTAAAGATCCCTGCGATCGAAACGAGAAGTTAAAGAGACCATAAAAAAAAGCAATGAAGGGACGAAGCGGGTGACACTCACTGATCTGAAGATCATATGCAGGGGCATGGCGATGTTAAAGTTCAGGGCGTAGTTATTGATCACGCTGACGGTGAAGAACATGCTCACCATGATCACGTAGTTACTGAGAAGGAGAGAAACAAGGAGGGAAATAAACACAGGCAGGGGGGAAACAATACTGAAATAAAAATTAACAAAATGCGCACATACGCATGTAACATACGCAGTACATTCCAGCTAACCTCAATCAAACTGCAGGGGGTTTGACAGTTTTAGATTAAAAAATTAGATTAGGTTAAAAAAAAAACAGCTAACAAACACATTAAAACAATAAAAACATGATTTTCGAGTGAAAAAAAGTTATTTTTTGCAAATAAATTCTTCAAATATACTTAATATGAAGAGACAATATATATATAAAATATATAATATAATACAATATAATAATAAATATATACATAAATATATACAGCACATTATATATATATATATATATATATACATACACACATACATATATATATATATATATATATATATATATATATATATATATATATATATATATATATATATATATATATATATATATATATATAGTATATATATATATATATATATATATATATATATATATATATATATATATATATATATATATATATATATATATATAATTTATAAATTTGATTACTTCTGACAGAATTGGCTTATCACATTAATTGACTTAATTGTTATTAATTACTCAATTAATAACTTAAAATTTGAATAAAATTCTAATACAATTTTTAAAAAAAGATTTCAATAAGATTTTAAAATAAAGATTTCAATTCCCAGGGTCTACAACACATAAATATATTAATTCAGAGAGGTTTTGTAAATGTATATATATATATATATATATATATATATATATATATATATATTATATATATATATTTATATATATATATATATATATATATATATATATATATATATATATATATATATATATATATTTATATATATATATATATATATATATATATATATATATATATATATATATATATATTAAACATATAACCTGCAGTGTTTAATTCATGCATTGTACAATAAACTATTTTGTAGCTTAACACTTAATGTCCATTAACACTTAAAGCATTAACGTCAGCGATGCATCTTATGCTGTGATTCTAGATTTAGCACAAACACTGTAACACAAGTCATCTTGTTGAGGTTCAAAACTGCACAGCTATGTTTGGAACGGAATACTAACGTATTGCTCAACACACACTGGGTAGTACATACAGTTTATTACATCCGTATGCGAACCGTCACGCAGCGCTCTGTATTACCATCACAGCATCATTTATCATATCTGACATTCTGTGCTAATACGTGTAAACTGTGCACTAAAAATACATTAGCTGTCTGAACTGTGTGTTGACTCACAAACCACCTGTCACTGTGACAAAGCAAAGGGTTCACCTCTCACCTATAATAATATAATAATCAATAATCAATAATGATAATCACCGCCTCTTACCTTTCGTTAAACAAGTAAAAACAGGACATTTTGAGTAAAAATGCATAATTTTGCATTTCACTTTTGGAAAACAAATGTATATATATAACGTGATGGGAATCATTTATCAGTCAAATCATTCATCTGTAACATCAATTATGTTCAATTAAGCTCATCAATTCAGTTTATACGTTTACTAATCAGTTCAGAAGCCAAAATAAATTGTTAGAATTAAAATGCATAGACGTGTGTATAAATGTCATGAAATATTAACCTGAGGGGTATGTGTGGCTTTTTGCGTCCAAAGTTTGTCTCAAAGATGAACCCTTCCAGTGCAATGAAGGCAAACTGGGCAAACGTGACAATATTCCCACATCCCGGGAAATCCCTGTAAAACGCACCATTTAAAGGAACAAGACATGACAGCATATATTAAGTTCGAATGCATTAAATACAAACTCAAATAAGAAAAAGGGGCAGTATTTACGAGCGATATGCAACTCACCTAACCAAAAGTTCCAAAAACACAACATTACTGCAGCAACCAACAAACACCAAAGCGATCGCAAATAACGTATTCATCGTTAAAGCTTAAAATGAAGCAATCGCAACAGTTTTTTCAGTTTTACACTAATCCGGATGTTGGCATTGTGAATAATAAATGTCTAAATGTTCGTGCACTAGTGAACTAGGGATACTTCAATGAAGACGTCTCCCGGCTACAGACATGTCTTCCTGCTTTCCATTGCGCCTGCTGGGATTTGTAGTTTTTTGGCTCGGATCCAGCACTTATGCAGCCGTTACTGAAAACTACATTTCCCAGAAACACGAAACCGACTGCGTTCGTTCAAACTAAAAACTTAGCAAGTGTGTGCGCGGGAGTAGCTCGATTGCGAGCGGAAGTGTTAATAATAAAATAGCGTTTAAATAAAAAAGTGAAAGTGAAAATAACATTAATAAAAGGAAGCAGAATTAGAATTTTTCGCAGCGCGACCCTGCGTCATTTCGGACTTTTAAAGTATCTCTACGTGTTTCCGGTGTCGTGGCGATCACACACACACACACACACACAGAACAGTTTTACTCATCAGTCAGTAAACCAGCTAATAAACAACACAAACATGATTTCGTTAACGGACTCGCAGAGTAAGTCAATTTTGTGTTATCTCTGCCCCGCGTTAATGTTATTAGTTTCGCTAGAAATGTTTCAGAAATACCGCTTTATGTCTGCAAACGTTGTGGAAGTAATGAATGAGAATGAATGAGGATATACGGCGTGGCCTCCTACAGTAAAATCAAGTCACTACTGTAGTAAAACCCCGTAATCTAATATTAGAAGAGTTGTGATGCCATGATAATACCATAACCATTATAGTAATAGTACCCCGGATCAGTACTGTAGTATATAAATATGGTGATCATTTGATTATATCATTAGTACAACCATCTATCTGTCTATCTATCTCTATCTGTCTGTCTATTTATCTGTCTATCTCTGTCTATCATTTATTTGTCTGTCTATCTATCTATCTATCTGTCTGTCTGTCTGTCTGTCTGTCTGTCTATCATGACCATGCTATTCTTTAAAGTACTATGCAAATGCCCTGGTATATGGTAATCATATGGTACCTGTTATTAATATTATTTCATCTTTCATTTTACTTCATCGCTGTTTAACCTTTCAAGTCATTAGATGGAAGAAAAGCCTAATAAGTTCCAAATTTGTACATGATTACAATATTTGTATTTACACTGAAGTACTTAATCTGATGTAGGACACTACTGATGTCACGCCACACTAATAAGGCTGTTGGTGTGTGTGTGTTTTTTCACAGAGATCGGGATGGGGCTGACAGGCTTCGGAGTGTTTTTCCTCTTCTTCGGAATGATTCTGTTCTTTGATAAAGCGCTCTTGGCCATAGGAAATGTAAGCGTGCGCTTTGACAAAGCTGTCTGGATGCAGCGCTAAATCAAACATTAAAATGCTGCTTGAACTGAACCCCAATGTCTCTCTACGTTGGCAGATCCTGTTCGTCGCAGGTCTCTCGTTTGTCATCGGACTGGAGCGGACGTTCAGGTTCTTCTTCCAGCGGCATAAAATGAAAGCCACCGGTTTCTTTTTGGGAGGTGTTTTTGTGGTGCTCATCGGATGGCCGATCGTAGGCGTCGTCCTGGAAGTCTATGGATTTTTCCTGCTTTTCCGGTGAGTTGTTTTTTGTCACCCTGGCAGGTTGTTTAGGGTCATTTTGCACTTTTTTTTTTCTTCATGGCATTTTTTTCCCCTCAAAATGAATAAACTTTAGTAACAGGCCACCTTCTGAAGTTGTGTGTTTGCCTTTCCCTAAATACAGGGTTTCTACTCGGGTTGGAAAAGTATGGCAGTAGATTTAATTAGTTGTAAAGTATGGAAAAAAGAAAGCAGGGCGTGAACTTGTGCCCCGATTTAGATTTTAATATTAGAAAATTAAAATTTGAATGGAAATGAGTTTATCGCACAAGAAACATGTTTTAATGGCAGCTATTTAGTGATTGTCAGACATGCATGAATTAATTCAAGGTGCACCTTTTCAATGAAAACGATATTCTACACACTTTTGTTTGTGCACGAGAAACAAATACACTCGGCACATAGGACAGCGCACTTTTCATGAGTCAAATTTGAAAGGATGCGCTAAATTGGAGATTAGATATTAGAGGCACAACCAAATAAGGACGGTCCAAATTCAAATAGATCACTATTAATCCACACGCTCTGGCTTTATACGGCAGTGTTCCACAAAAGAAATAGATCATAGAAAATATATGTTGTATCCGTGTAAAAATATACACAATATATATATATTTTTATTATTTTAGGGACTCTGTATGTCGTCACTTTGAGAAAATATATATAAAAAAAAACCCCAGAAATATTTACAGATGACTGTATTATGTATCAAATATAAAACTGTATGAACCTTTTGTTAAATATTAATATAAATCGAGTCTGGAACAGTATTGAATTCTTTACATTTTGTGTAGGAACCTTGTTACATAACAGTGTGACTATAATAAATATGACTAATTCAGATTTCCCGGGAAACTGCATTGAATCGAATGAATCTCCTTTGCACGTTTATCCACAAGTAGATTGAAACCGTATAGTGACACATGAGCCTGTTATATTTTACACTGTTATTTAACATGAATAGCAATGATTGACTATACAGTACGTTACTGTAATTGTCAAAAGTGGGGTTTTTTTTAAAAGTCAAAACAACAACGGCACCCAAGCTGCCTGCCTGCTCGTATCAGAGATTTGTCAAACAGCCATCGTTCGCTGTCGATCGAGGTTTAATGTCATCTGTGGGGTTTGCACTCGTGCGGCCATCCACCTTATTTTTAACAAACGGATGCGGCCATCGCAAGTAACTTGTAACTGCTTGCTTCAGCCGCTAAAAGACCAAAAGTTACTTAGCACAGCTTTAATGTCACTAAATCTCTTCCATCTGTTTTCAGGGGCTTTTTCCCAGTAGCGGTTGGCTTCATTAGGCGGGTGCCTATTCTTGGATCTTTACTAAACCTTCCTGGTATTAGCGGGGTAAGTCAAGCAGTTCTCTGCCGTCTTGTTCTTGCATAAAGGACGCTAAAATCCTGTCACATGACTACAGCGATGTTCTCGTTTCTCTTTTAGTTGGTGGATAAAGTGGGCGAGAGCAACACCATGGTATAACGATCAACTGTTTAGCATTTTCTTTTTAGAGTGGCTCATATTTATATTCGTCATAATAGTGCTTTTGGCTCGGCGTCGATATTTCCGAACGACAGATGAGATTTTTGATACTTTACCTGTGAAGTTTTTTTTTTTTCTGGAACTGATTACCAAACCAAGTGGGCCGCTTGTTGCTGCACCACGCGTCTCCTCCGGGGGGCGACAGGGACCGCTGACCCCCCGAATGACCACAAGGTGGGCGGATGACACGAGTACCGTAACCGAAACGATTCACTGGGTTCTGAATGAAGTCGTTACTGTTTTTATTATTATTGCGCTTGTATGTGCCAACCGTTCTGTTTTGCTCCTTTTTATTCGTCAAAATCTAATTTGGACTTTTTCCCGCAAGAGCGCCCCCTAGCGGAGCGGAGACTGTTCATCTCTTCGCGCTCACGAGGAAAATGACATGCTGTTATTATACATGACTGATTTAAGTATTTGTAAATACTTCAAATGTGAGACTAATGTACATTTTTACCAGCAAAGATCCTGTTTAATAAATGGATTATATCCTTGACAGGTCTACTTATCCGGCGTTAAACCGTGGTAGACGTCACATTTAAAGCCTTGCATCGATGCTCAGTGCAGATATTACGTAAAGATTGTATATATTGCTAGCATGTGGTTTACATTTTGCACTTTCATTCGACGTTTAGTGAGTACATTGACTAGTTCCTGTAACCAACAGTCAGAAGTGTAATGGTGACGATCAAATGTTTGGACACATTCATGACACTTTTTTTTTTGATTTGCTGATCAAAACATGATGCAAATTAAAAGTTGATTTTTGTAGATTCTAGCTATGATCATTCTGGACTTTCATGAGGTGCATCATGGGATGCTATGAAACAACTGAGCGTGTGATATAAATGCTCGATGATGCTTTTCCTCTCCAAATTTCCATTTTGATTCCAAAAATGTTCGTTTTTCAAGTTAAATTGTTAAATGTTGGAACATTTTCTGTTTTTCAAATCGGTTTTTAAGATCAAATGCTCAATTCTGTCAAGTGCGTCCAAACCTTTGATTTGTAGTAATGTAGAACAGACACCGAGATGCGTCTCACAAAGTGCTAAACTGACAATCATGGGTTTCTATAATTCCTGATTGTTTCGAAAAAAAAACTGTTCGCCCAAAAATAATTTGCAGAATATTTACTCACCCTCAGGCCATCCAAGACGTGGATGAGTTTGTTTCTTTATCAGATTTGGAGAAATGTAGTATTCCATCATTCGCTCACCAATGGAAGTGAATGGGTGCCGTCGGAAAGAGAGTCCCAACAACTAATAAAAACATTATAATAATCCAAATCACTCCAGTCCATGAAGTTAACGTCTTGTGCAAGAAACAAATCCATCATTAAGACTAATTAATATCATTATAATAATCTAGCGATTATTTCAATGTTTTATCAGCTGTTTGTAATCTCATTCTGACGGCACCCATTCGCTTCAGAGGATCGATTGGTGAGCAATTCTCCAAATCTGCCGAAGAAACAAACCTTGGAGTACATTTTCAGCAAACTGCATTTTTGGGCAAACTACTCGTTTATATGCACGAATTCAATCCCCTAAATCATTTAAAAGACGTTTTCAAGAACTTACAACTAGGATATTAAAAGAGAAATCTTAGGCAAGATTGATTTCTTGTCATAGCAGCAATCAAACGTTCGAAGCTTTGAATAGTAGCCGTTGGTGGCGAGCCAGCGCTACAGGTCCTTCAGGTCTTTCTGGATGTGCCACAGCATGTCTGCGCTCTTCTTCAGCTGCGAGACCTCGTCTCCCGTCAGGCTCATGTTGACCACGCTGCCCACTCCAGCGCTGTTCAACACACACGGCAGGCTCAGGTACACCTCGTCGCCGATGCCGTACATACCCTGAAACGCATACGTCAGCATCTTCATCATCATCATTCTCGTTCCAGTGCTGCAGGTGTGCGTTATAGTTGTGGGGTCAGTACATTGAAACACGAGGAGCTGAACTCAATAAAGAGCCCTCAGACAACGGGATATCAGAAAATGAGGGGCCGAGCAGATCCAACAGACTCTCACAGGACAGCCTTCAACGTTAACACAAAGAACAAGGAAGGAGATTGTCGATTTTGGGGCATGTAACCAACATTGATGGTCAATACAGGCCACATCATGACCGCGTTGGATGAATCTTTCCCCATTTCAGGTCAATTTTACACGTGTAGATGCAACAAAATCATCTGAAATACTGCGGATATATATATGTATATATAACCCACATACAATCATCGCTCATTGTTTATGTATTTTAAACAACCTGAATGGCTTACAGGTTCATGTTAATGTTCAGTATGGGTTTGCTTGGGTTTCCTCGCTTGGAACGTGTCGTCCAATCGATCCTCGCGTTATACAAAATTACACTCTGCAAGAGCGGGAAAATTCGGACCATGCGACTGACGAGATAACATTCAGGATTCATGATCTGGGAGGAGAAACCTCGCGGCGACCCTGGGGCTAGAACAGCATGTATTGGTTTGTGTCCAAAGCTGAGTTTAAAACTCACGGTTAGATAACGTTGCACTCAGCCTGGTTTTTAACCCAGTTTTTAGTCATGCTCTCAGGACACTTTTGAGCGATGCTTTTAGTCATGCTTTTCGCCATCACTTTTTGTTTAGTGTTCTTTGAGAGCCGTTTGCTCCAGCCTGCAGGTCTGCTGCTGCCGAGCCACAAGAAAACCCATCTAGTCTATTTGAGTATTTTTTTTTTTTTAAGAATCTCATGCCGTTTCGCTTTGTCACCAAAATGAAACAGCATATCGCCCCCTCACTTCTTGTTTTTTTCCACGTTGGTCTGAATGAAAATGCTAATTCATTATTTGCCACTAGGTGCCGCTTTTGGCACATTGAAAGCGACCAATAAAAGAGGCACTTTAATGGCAGTGACAAAGGGTCAACTTGTATAATAGCTACCTTTTTGCTTAAAGCGTGTAACATCTAGCTCCAGTATCATGTTACCCCAAACATAATTAATATATCTACCAAATATTCTGTAATGGTTCATCTTTATTCTTGATTTGAACCTAATATATACATACACTACAGTTCAAAACATTAGGGTTGGTATAATTTTTATAATATTTTAGAGTGTTACCGTGGCTGCATTTACTAGACCATATATACAGTAAAATTGTGAAATATTATATTTATATATTTATTATCTGTTTTCTATAAATATATTAAAATACTATTTATTCCTGCGATCGAAGCAAAATGTTCTGCATCATTACTCCAGTCTTCAGTGTTACGTTATCCTCCAGAAATCATTCTAATGTATGGATATGCTGCTTTAAAAACATTTTCTATTATTATCAATGTTGAAAACATTAAAAACGTGCTGCTTCAGGGTTTTGTGGAACTATTTTTACACACTACTTTTGATCAGTTTAATGCATACTTGCTAAAACTACTATTTGCTAAATGCAACTGACCCTAAGCATCACGTGTAGGGTAGAAGAGTCCTGAACTGACCTTCACCATGGTGGAAACGGGATGGACTCGGTTGAGGTTCTTCATTATACTCTCGGTCAGGTCGGCCACACTCAGGCCGATGGCCCAGTTAGTGTAGCCTTTCAGTCGGATCACTTCATAGGCGCTGCAGTGAACACACGGTCATGGAAGTACTTTATGGATACGTTCACTTCTAGCAGAATAGCGGTGTCTTGTTTTCTTTGTTATGTTCATTTGTGAGAGAATAGCTAGACACCACACTGAATGAAGTATATGAATACATACATGAATATAGCAATGTCATGTGACAATGTACCTGTCCACAACTTTCTTGTGTGTTTCTTTCCAGTTCTCTCGGTCAGTGTCTTTGCCGATATCTGGATTGAGTTTCTGCAGACTGACTCCTGCCACATTAGCGCCACTCCAAACGGGAACTGCAATGCAAACAAACTAAAATAAATATATATATATATATATATATATATATATATATATATATATATATACAAAATATACGTATATGTGTGTGTATATATATATATATGTATATATATATATATATATATATATATATATATATATATATATATATATATATAATTAAAATAATAATTATATAATTATAATTTATAAATACATATTTACCTACATTAACAAAGTATACATATTTTTATATGTATTAAATTATAATTCAATTATATTTAAATTGTCAAATTATACTTGCAAAAATATATATAAACAATATGAAATATATTCAATATTTACTCATGTTTTATTTCTTTGTGTAATATTATTAAATTGTTTATATTCTAATTATACATATTACAATATTTTTCATTTGTTATTTAATATGCTTTTTTCATTTATAATTTATAATTTAATTATGCTTATGTTTACAAGAATACAAGATTCTATATTAAATTGAACCAAATTGTTCATTTTACACTATATAATGATATTATTTAAATAATATAAATTGTAATAAACATATTATTTTACAAATAATATTGTATTTTATTATGCACATTAAATTATTTATAGTTTCATCATCAAAATTATTTTATTTAAATTTACTAAATATTTTACATATTTTTATTTAGAATTTATCTTTATATAATTGAATTGACATTGATTTATTTTTATTTTAATAATTTAAAATGTAATTAATAATGATGTATTATGAATTTATTATGTATTACATTAAATAATTTATATTTTAATGCGACATAATACTTAATGCTTTTTTAATAAAATTTTTCATGTATTAATTTAAATACATTTTATAATTTTTTTATTTGTCATTATATTGTATGTATGCATGTATGTATGCCTGGCTTGTCTCACCGCTGGAGTCCCCGTGTTCTCCCAGAATCCATCCGTTAAAGCTGCTGGGATGGATGCCTAACCTCTCGGCCATCAGATACCGGAAGCGAGCCGAGTCCAGGTTGGTCCCGCTGCCGATGACACGGTGCTTTGGCAGGCCACTCAGCTTCCAGGTCACGTATGTCAAGACGTCCACTGCGCGGGCAGAAAAAGTGTGTTACAAGCAAGTAAACGGTATAAAGCGTGTGCTGTGGTGTTTACGGGGACCTGGGTTGGACACGACGATGAGGATGCAGTTAGGACTGTATCTGACGATCTGCGGGATGATGTGTTTGAAGATGTTGACGTTCCTCTGCACCAGATTCAGCCTGCTCTCGCCCTCCTGCTGACGCACGCCTGCCGTCACCACCACGATCCGAGAGTTAGCCGTCACCGAGTAATCTACGGACCGAAACGCGGAGAAACACCTCAAAACCAGCACGGTGCCAATTCCACAGTGGCCTAATATAATCTAATTAATTACATAATGCGCCGATTAATTAAGTATAATTAAGTAAAAAATGTATTTTTTATATATAAATATGAAAATAAACGACATACTTTCAATATTAAACACCATCCGGGGACAAATGCACAACAATTTCTCTGTGCTTTATTTTTGTTGGTGAAACAGTCAGGGCTATAGAAATGCATCTTAATACTTCAGCATCAGAATCAACTTTATTGCCACCTACGAGGAATTCGTTTTAGTGACAGAAGCTCTGCAGTGCAACAGGACGGCAAGACAAGACAGATAATAAAAAAAAGAATTATATACAAAATAGGAAAAATACAATATATACTATAGACATTCAAGTATAAAGGGTGTTTATGTTATGTGCAATTTGAAGTGTTAATATTTCCTGGGAACTTTCTGACCCCCCTACATCTAGTTTCGATGTCCATCAAGCTTTCTTTAAGGCTTCTTTTAAGGAGGCGAAGCGCTACCTTTGCCTGAGACGATCTTGGGCGTCTTCAGGAAGAGGCTGCCGTGCTGCAGGTCCATCATCTCGCCCTTGAGTTTGTCCTCTACGACGTCCACCAGCGCCAGCTCATCCGCCAGCTCCTGCAGCGCCGGAGACACACCGAAAACCATTTCCATTAGCATCCAGCGTCAACAGAAACCACAAAACGGCTCCTGCACGAACTCTTCGTTGTGTGCGCCGATGGTACGACGATTAAAAGCTCACTCGCTGTGTTCGTTTTAACGCAGTAACTGATTGATTTCATGTATTTGTGGGCATCCGTCGCCGCTGTCAGATGAATATTTTGATCATATTTAATTGTAGTATTTTATTTTTGTGGTGGAATCGCTGGTCACAATGTGTTTTGAAAAGAACCGAGGGGAAAAAACTAACAGCGATTACATCGGTTATTATTGTCATACTTTATTCTCAAGTTATTAATGTTAACAATATCAGCATTGAGTGACTATGTGCGTATTAGTGTGCAGATTTCAATATACGTCCAGTCTGATCTCTAATCGTCTCATCGTTCGAATTTGATAATAAGAAATTATTTTAATCCAAAAAGCAAGCTTCCTTATAGATCTGGTGTAGTCCCTTTTGATCTGAAACCAAAAAGGCATTTAAAACCGCGTTTCATATAATCCTCACAATCAGCCATTAAAATGGTTTTGGACGTTGAATTATTCCAGCTGCTGTGAGAAGGCTATAATTAAACGAGTAAACTAAAAGTAAACCGTCGTGAGTCGGGGCTAAAGTAAGCACACTAGCTGCTTACGTAAATATTGATTTTGGATCATTTTTAACCCCCGCCGCAAACTTACTGCTGCTTTAATCTCGTTTTATTCAGTTGTTTTCCACTTCTTCACCTTTAGTCTAATTGGCCAAAGGGATCAAAGTCAAGCTCAGGCAAACACAGCTTAGATCCACTGGAAAATGACCCACCGATTGACCGGCGCCACCAGCATGAGCCGAACGTTCCTAACCTCGCGTACAATCGATAAATCAACAAGGAGTATGTTTGCGGTCTCAAAGTCCGGAGCGTGTTGGAGAGCGATCGATAGCGGCGCGAGCGGTTCTCACCCGCAGCAGGACGCTGACGGCGCAGGCCATGCCGACCTGCCCCACTCCCACCACCGTCACCTTGTTCCTCGGCGGCTCGAGCGGCCCGCTCCACAGAGGAGTGATGAGCTTCTGCAGAACCGACGCCATGCTCAACACTGCAGAGGAACACACACACTTCAGAGGACTTGTTCAGCCGGCAAATAAGATTACAGCATATTTTAATCACCCCCAGGCCATCCGAGGCGTATATGACTTTCCTCTTTCAGACGTTTTTTAAAAGTGTATACTATCTTTTTATGCTTGGTAATGCTGGTGGATAGAGGCCCTTATTTTGAAGCTCAGAGAAACAGATATACATTATATATAAAATAAAAATAATAATAATAAAAAAATAAAAATATATATATATATATATATATATATATATATATATATATATTTTTATTTATATTATATATATATATATATTTTTTTATTAGATTACATTTTATTTTATTGTCATTTATTATTGTTATTTTGATGTATTTTTTTTTTTTTTTTATTGCAAGTATTTATTCTACATTCTGCGTTTAAATACATTTCTTTCTGTCTTGGAATGTACCAGAATAACATTTCACTACAAGTTGTATGTGACAAAAACAAAAACTTGAATCTTGAATATAAAACACGGTAATGTTCGCCATCCACCAGCATTACCAAGCTTGGAAGAGCTTGGAAAAACCTCGGGCTGCGCTCGTCTGAAAAAAGAAAGTCATATACACCTAGGATGGCTTGGGAGTGAGTTTATGAGAGTTTCATTTTTGGGTGGACTATTCCTTTAATATCTCATTTATTTCTCCCAGACAGCAGAGATCAAATAAAGATGTTTAGTTGTATCTCGGACGTTCCTATTAATATCTCAAGCATCTCATCTAAAGATCTCTACAATACCTTAAACTGTGCTCAGATCTGCCGAAATCTATCTCAAATCTATCTATCTGTCATTTAATCCACATTTTATTTAACCTAATATACAAGGAATTTCTCATTTTCACTGAGTTTAATGAACGTGACGTCTAATAATAATAATAATAATAATAATTAAAAAAATTAACTATAACTATATAAAGTTAAAAAGTCAAAGACATTACATTTAAAACATAATGAATTATATATAATATAAACATACAAGCATTCAAAATGACTTCAGCGATGCTAAAATAGCACTCATTTTTTTCTAATTTATTTCTCCTCTTAAAATTGTGAAAAAAACACACCTGAAAGCAAGTTGATAATTAAAAATCTACATCTAATGTATATATATATATATATATATATATATATATATATATATATATATATATATATATATATATATATTCCTCTTTGTAAACTACAACGTGCTATATATTATTAAAAACAGCCATAGCTTTAAATTTGCAAAGGATTTGAAAGGAAATCAAGAGGTGACTTTGTGGTGAAGGAAGCAAATCTCAACAGGACACACGCTGGTGAAGTCTGGCCCTGTCCTGTTCCCAACCACAATAACGATCTCAAAACATCTCCAAGCGACAATTCCCAAAACGCCGCTCTCGGTTCATACACCGACACAGACACAGCGATGGAGACCGAGACCGAGACCTCATCCGACGATCACGAGCACCGTAACACACAGAAACAAACCTCACCTGCGCTCAGACGCTCGTCGGTCAATCACACAATAAGCATCGGAAGAGGAAATGTGCTGTTAACGCAGCGACCTGCTTCGGTTTATCTGCCGCCGCCGGTGTGTTTAGATCAAGGTCACGTACAGGACACACCTCCGGAGACGGGGACAAACGCCCGTCCCGTCCTGCACGCGCTCGCGTACCTTTCCTCTCGTCTCCGACATTTTCAGCGCCGCCTCAAATAAAAGCGCTTACCGTGTCTGTAGAGGCTCTGCGCTCCCAGGAAGAGATGCCACCACGAGACGAGCATGGCGGGCGGTTAAAGTCGCTTTTCCGGGGCACCGCGGGGAGTCACAGTGCCATCTCACCTCAGTGCCAGCCTCCCGTCTGCAGACGGACCGTTAATGAGGTTACTGTAATCCGCCGCCATCTGCTGCTCGCGCGCGCTAACACAAGTCGACGTTAGACCAATTACTGTGTTTGACCCGCGAAAGCAAAAACGGTCATAACGGTCTTTTTTTTTTTTAAATTTGAGACCATGGCGAAGAAATAAACTTTCCGTGTATGTATGGTTTGTTATGATAGGACAGTATCTGGCCAACTGTTTGGAAATCTGGAATCTAGGGGTGCAAATAAATAAAATAAAAGTCGCCTTTACAGTTGTTAGCAATGCATGTTACTCATCAAAAATAATTCTTGATAATACTATCAAATTACTTGACGGTAGGAAACGTACAAAATATCTACTTGGAACTACTGTTATAGTTACTATAGCAGGTGGATGCTGCGGTTGCCGGAAGTCAGTGATTTGAGCTGCAATTTAAAAAAAACTTTTTGATTTTGGATCTCCATCAGAAGACGAGCCTATAGCTTAATTTGGTTTTAGCTTCAAAGTAAAGGCCATCATCCACCATCTGCAAAGCTTGGAAGAGCCAGGATAATTTCTCTTTCTTTTTTTTTAATAAGACTTGTCTGAAGGAAGAGAGTTATATAAACCTAGGATGGCTCAGGGAAGTTCATTTTGGGGTGAACTATTTCTTCAAGAACTAGCTTGACCAGCGGTTACCCAAGTGGTAAACAGTCTTAAAAGACCAGTCTTGAGAAAAAGTTGGATGACTAATATAAAGACTAGTCTAAGTAGTTTATGGACCTGGCCAACTAATATATATATTATATATATATATGCACCTTTAGCTCCTTGTTGAACAATGACGTCTGCTTGCCTATCATTCTGTTCTTTGTAAAACACTTAAGTACCGTTAAAAATCAGATACTCAATGACTTTTAATTTGTTTTGTAATTGGTGTAAGGTACTCTGCACCTCTGGAGATCCCCAACTCAACTAAATACCAGTCTGCAGCATTATTAATTATTCCATAGAGCATACTACCACATTAAAATAAATGCCTAATATTTCACCATTTCATGCAGATTTCAGATAACCACGCAAGCGCCAAAAATCTGGATTTTGAACAAGTTCAAACCAACTGTAACGCTTGGAAAACACGACAGAGACAGAATAGTTATGGTGTATAATATCCAGGTAGCTCTTTATTGTACTACTGACAAAACAAATGTCAGAGGTTAAAACCATACGGCATTCATTCATGTCACAAACCTTTTTATATAGACTATTTAGACATGGAACTCCTCCCTTGACGGGGGGCGTGTCCCCTTCAGAGTCATGATGTCAGAGGTGGGCGGGGCACAGGACAGACTTAAATATAGAAAACAGAAGGTGTGCGGCTGTGTCGAGGGGGAAAGTGGGCGATGGCTCGCTCGCTCGATCTCGCCGGCCGTTTACTCGATGAGGCCGAGCTTCTTTTTGAGGGACTCGGGCATCTCGGGGGGAGGAGGGCGGGGCAGGCGGAAGTAGACCTTCACTGAGTCGTAGATGAACCACTGCAGGGCCGTCAGGGTACCGATCATGATGATACGGGCGACGAGTCCCTTCCACACACCTGGAAAAAAAACAACACACTCAGTACACTTTTTAAAACCGGCTGAAAGAGTTAAAGTAATGGTTTGTCCGCTCTCCAGCTGTTCTGCCCTGGCGTTTTCCCGCGAGGGATCGGGGCAGAGAGGATTCTGGGTAAGCGGGTAGACTGATCTCACACGCCAATGACTCAAGCACCTCCAACTGTACAGCCGTGAAGCTGCTGGGAGCCTCGGCCCGGTCCTGCTGCTCTCGGGGAGAGAGAAGACAACAGAAGCGGAGCGGAGGAGCTCCCCAGAGGTGGATCTAAGGAGCGTGTTGAGAGATCTTCATGAAAGTACGAAAAAAGCCTCACCCTTCGGTCCAAGCCTCTTGAGCACTTGCGCGGCTGTGCTTCCCTTCTCTTTGTTCAACACGGACACGACGGAGTCAGCAGGGTGAGACACGATGGCGCAGAACACACCGGCTACAAGATACAGGAAAACATGCATCACAATTCTGATTCAAACAACCTCCGTGAAAGTGTAGTGCTAACAAAGGTAACATGTGAGGTTATACAAATTATTTAACATGTAAAACATTATTAAATATATAGAATCAAAAAAAAAAAACAAGAAAATTAATACAGTGTAGTAATAAAATCAATATTTGTACAAATGTTAGTCTTAAATCATTATTCTTACCATTACTAAATAAAAAAAAAATAATTTGACAAATATAAAACAGTGATAATTACTAATGTGTGTAAAAATATTTTTTTTTACACATATTGTGTGTACTGTATATATAACAGTACACACAGTATTTCAAAATGTACATCTATATACTTAATGTATGATAATTAATCAGATTTTTTCTTAAATGTATATAATATATATATATATATATATATATATATATATATATATATATATATATATATAAAAAAATTATATTTATACATACATATATACACACACACACACATACATACATACATACATATATATACATGCATGTGAACAAAAGCAGAAAAATATATAAAAAAATGATATTCACTTATTTAAAATGTACATTATTTCTTTTACTTGGCTTATTTTGCATTTAATTATTAGTAAATTACTATTATGATAAGAATAATAACCGATTTCATATATTTTCCATATTGGGTTACATTATTATTGATTTTGTACTATAATAAATAAGGTCCGATTTAAGCAAGCAAAGACAGTCCTCAGAGATCAGGCTCACCGATGTAACCAGCGACGAAGGTGACGACCAGTTGTTCGCCTTTGGTGCATTCGCTGCGGGGTTTGGGCACCACATACTTGTAGAGCAGCTCGACGGTGCGCTCAAAGCAGGCGAACTTCATCATGGTGTAGGGGATCTGCCTCATCCACAGGGGAACCACACCTTTGTAGAACCTGCCAGAACGGTCACAAGACTCCTTAGCTCAACGTCGAGAATCAACGGCTCAATATCGGTTCGTCCTTAAATTAGTTTGTCCGCTCTCCAGCTGTTCTGCCCTGGCGCTTTCCCGCGAGGGATCGGGGCAGAGAGGATTCTGGGTAAGCGGGTAGACTGATCTCACACGCCAATGACTCAAGCACCTCCAACTGTACAGCCGTGAAGCTGCTGGGAGCCTCGGCCCGGTCCTGCTGCTCTCGGGGAGAGAGAAGACAACAGGAGCGGAGCGGAGGAGCTCCCCAGAGGTGGATCTAAGGAGCGTGTTGAGCTAAACACGTAGGTTTGAAGAGCAGGATACTCACGCCCAGAGTCCTTCCTCGGCGTACATCTTGGGGGCACATTCTCTCAGGGTGTTGGCATAGCCAGGCTGAGTCTGGATACGCACTTTACACGCCTCCATAGGGGCCAGAGCGATATCTGCAAAGAACTCAGCGCTGGCAGAAGCAGCCAAATACAGCGAGGTTCTCCACAAGTACGAGTTTTCCTGAGAACAGAGAAAAACAGAGTTATTTAGCAAACCGGAGAAAGGCTGCATGATATACTGGCTACAAATACATGTTACATATTACAGTTCTATATATTAAATTAAAAATATTTCAATACAATTAATATTTGATTACATTTTAATATTAAATCGATAATTTGATAAAGCATTACAAACAAATTAATATGTAAATGATAATAAAACAACGTATTCGCTAATATTAATTAACATTTAGTATAATAAAACATTTTTATACATTCATTTTTTCTATTAATTTTGAGTATTAAATGAATGTAATACGAAAATGTAAAAAGTTTAAAATATATTAAAACAAGTTTTAAATGTATAAACACTTCATACTAAATTTTAATTCTATAACTACAACATTTAATCTATATGCAATTATATTTTTTATATTATATATATTTTTTTATATTTAATGGTTTTAAAATAATAATAATACATATAAGAAAAATTAGGTTTAATCTTACATTTTTTTGATTAATTGTGTAGATGAATTACACAAGGTAACAAAATGTTTTAAAAGACATTTCATTTCAGATATGCACTAGACAAATTCTAAAATACATTCAGGTGATGCATTTTTGAATGAATCAGCCAGACACACCCAAATAAACCCGTGTCCATTAAAAACACTACAATCCAATAAAACGTTTCACAGTCATTTTAGTTTGGCAAATAAGGCACGATGGTGATTCTTCACCTTTTAATAGATATCACTTGGGCTCACCTCTCCTAGCAGGTCACCGTACAGGATCTTGAACACCTCGTAGAAGCCGAACTTGCAGAGTCCCTGCATGGAGTACCCGATGAAGGTGGGCGCCCAGCCTTTGGCCAAGCCACGCATGCCATCCTCTCTGATCGTGACGGAGAAGCCGTTGAAGATGCTCTTGTATTTAGCGGGATCCACCTGAACACAGCGTTTGGTTATTGCAACGACAGCCAGCAAGCAATCACGGAGGAACTTCACCGGAACCGACTGGTTACGAAGGAACACGGTTAATGGTTTCACTTCAAAAATGGCATTTGCATGCTGGACTTGCAAATATTAATAAAATCAAATTAAACCAAATGTTACTAGGATGACATCAGTGACAGAGCATCACAAACTGATTTAAAATAATGGCTCACTAAATGAGTAACTTATTATTCCTATCCCTTTCTAAATTCATACTATGTTCTGTGGATTTTTTATTTATTTATTACGTACCATGGAAATAAGATTCAATTATAATAATAATAAATTTGGGCTTCATTAGGGGTGTAGTAACAAAATACAATGCATTTTAGCTAGCAAGTATATATAGTTTATATTTCTCCACATCTGTCTGTATTAAATGGCAATTAATATAAGACTTGTATAAATAAATAAAATAAATAGCTTAATTGCACTGTTTTGTTACACCCCTATGTTTCAGAGAAGAAATTAAGTGCTAGAAAAAATAATATATATAAAAAAAAAAAAAAAAATATATATATATATATATATATATATATATATATATATATATATATATATATATATATATATATATATATATATGATTTTTAAGGATTATTAAATGCATGAATTTTCATGCCTCTGTGCCTCATTACAAAAGAACGTCTTGCAAGATTTTTTGGTGGATGATTAGTCAAATAACAGTGTTAGTGACCCTTTGCCACAGATGTCATCTCAATGATGAAGGGAAGGGGAGTGACTACAGACCTGGAGACGGCACTTGACCAAGTCGAGGGGCACGACGGCCGTGTGCGTAATACCACAGCTCAAGATGCCCCCGAACCCGCAGAGGGCGTAGTATTTGTTGGAGCCGAACGCGCAGCTATCGGTCGACTCTGTGACGTGAGGGAACACAGGAACACACACACACACACATGCTCATGCATCACAACACGACACTTAACATGCTGATGAAGGGTTGCACTGGGGTCGGCTCACACGGACACACTCGGGTGACTCCGGCTAACACACACGCGAGCGCACGGACCTGCAATCGGCACTTGACCAGGTCGAGGGGCACCACAGCCGTGTGCGTGGTGCCACAGCTGAGGATTCCTCCGAAGCCACAGAGGATGAAGTATTTCTGTGAGCCGAACTCACAGCTGTCTCCCTCTGAGGAGAAACACGGATCACGTTCATCCACAGTCTCAGACGCTTCCTCGGGGGGTTAGTGCAAAACACCTTACTGGACTTTTACTCTAATTGCATTACTTAAAGTGTAAAATATTTATTTAAACATACTTGTTATATTTTGTATTATTCGTTAACTGCTTTAACACTACAAACTCAAAAGGAAGTCCGTTTATGGGCGACATTCTTATTCATTCTGGTAAACAAACCATTAAGCGCGCTAATTAAAGCGTTCCTACTAAAGCAACATCAACTCTACATCTCCTTACGGTTACTATACAAACCTACAGGGGAGAAGCACTGATAAAACGTGGTAAATCTATTAAAATTTACGATTAGATGTTTGGCAAGACACCGGACGACACACGATACCGGACCTTGGACGCCTTCCTCAAGCTGAGGGCCAATCAGAACGCGCCTTGTTGAGAGCTGGGCCAGACAGCCAATCAGATCGCGCCTCATTGAGAATAGCGGTACACACGCAGGTCATGTGCAGAATAGGACGCTTTAAATAAAGAACACCATGTCCCCTGACCGAATCAATAACATTTTGACATACGCGACACGTTTACTTATATCTCACGCGTTAAAATGTTAAAAAGGCCCCCCGAAACACCTAAAACGCGTCCTCTGACTTTGTCCTTCACTGCCCTCCATGAGCGAGGCCAGAAACTAGCAGCAGCAAAGACGGCAGGCTAAAGGGCTATTTCGTGCAAAAACGCACGATCTAAAAACGCGACGAGTTTAGCAACCGACAGGGCTAAAGGGAACTTCCTAATAAATCAAAACTACAGCTAGAGAGGATCTAACGCTAGTTAGCATGACGCTAACTAGTACTCTAACCTTTTATTCAACGTGCATAAAGGTGTAATTTCCCATCCTGAGCGCCGGGATATCCACATCAAGCATCAATAAAGCAATAAACGGAAACAAAAATGCGACGGGTTAGGGCGTTTTACATAATACCACCGCCACCTTCACATCAAAACTGCATTTAAAGCACGTGAATTAGTTGTTTTTTGCTCATAAATATGCATGGGTTACGGGCTTACCGGATACCGCGGCGGCTGCGAGCCTGCGCTTCTGTACGGGAGTGTGTTTCTCCGGCTCATCGACTTTCTGAAGAGTGAACAACGGGGCGCTGAAGGGGTTCGCCCGGGCCAGCTGGGTCAGCGTGGTCGGATACATGCCTGACGGTAAACCTGAATGAAAAAAAAATCAAGCCCGGTTAGGCGCCGAAAACATTCACAAACTGCGCGTTTCACGTACACGTCAAATTAAAAAAAATGTGTCCTCCGCGCCGCTCTCTTTCATTACGCGGGTCCACGGAGAGGTCAGCGGCCCGGCGTTCTCGAGTGAGGCGTTGCGATAAAACGCCGCCAAAGCAAACGTTGGACGCGTCGAAAAAGCCTTTATGTGAGGAAACTGCGAGAGGACGCTTCGATCTGTGCGCGAAGACCGATAAGAAGGTCGCTAGGTCGGCGGAACTCTTACTTTAGTGAAGTTGTCGCAAAATGGCGCCTCCGTCCTCTCCTCTACCGGCTGCGCATAGAGACCGAGCGATGTGCGCGAGCGCCGGGAGACTCAACCGGATAAAGGAAGCGACTGCGTCACCGCAGGCCCCGCCCACCTCATTACGAATCTTACTATAGCGAAGCGTCTGGCCCATGAATATTAATATATTAATAACAATGAGCGATGGACGGTGGCAGTGATTAATTAAAACAAATTTAGATTGTTTTGGGGGTTTTTTTGTCATCTTTTTAAATTTTATAAATATTATTTTTTAAATGTGAGATTGCTAAAATGTTATTTTTTTGCTAAGAAGATATTTTCATGTATATAACTACTACTATTGTATATTTCTAAAATTAAAACGACGTATCAAATGCAATAATACATTTTATTAATAATAATAGTAATAAATATCGCAATAAACAATTTTAGATTGTTTTTAATTTCTTTTGTTATCTTTTTAGATTTTATAATTTTTTTTAATGTGAGATTGCTAAAAATGTTCCTTTTTCTAAGAAAATATTTTCATGTATATTACTACTACTATTGTATATTTCTAAAAATCAAAACGACGTATCACATTTTTCATAATAATAAATATTGAAATAAATAATTCACATATCAGACATTGCAGCAAATCCTTTACATTTGCAAAAATACGCAGCTATACAAGGTTTTACATATGCCATTATAATTTTTGTGTTTTATTTTTAATTGTATAGCTACAATTATAAAACAAAACAAAATATTATCGGACCCATTTTAGACAATTTTATTTATATTTAAATGACTCGCCATCTCTTCACTGGACGTGTGCCTTCAGTGCATCTTTAGTGAAGCAGTTCTAACTCTGAAAGCTTACTTTGAATTTGACTTATTTTGTTTTAAAGCAGTGATGTAAAGTTTTCTGTTTGTCATATATGTGACTGTGAGTCAATTCTGTGAGTTTCGGTTTATGTGAAGCGCTCCATCCTCTGTTTTCCTAGTTATGCTGCAAAATTGTTTGGTAAAATAAAAGTAGACCCTTTACAGTTCCGAATGTTGCATTACTTTAACCTTTATAAGCAAACGATTATGGCGTATTCAAATTGTTTCTACTAAAAAATGTAAATGTATATTTTTTTCACATTTTTCCTATTATTACACTGTTAAACGTACACACACATTTATATTTTTCTATTATTGTCTCCCTTTTAGCTGTTAACGCTGATATAATAAAAGACCAACAAACCAGCCAATCAGTCCGTCCGACGGGGAAACGTCGCATTACGTAATTAATATTCATGAGCCGATGCTTCGCCGTAGTAGAACTCGCTCGACCAATCAGGATAAAACGGAGGGGCGGGGCTTTTCGGGCGTGCATTACGCAAGAGATTCCACGCCATTCAATGTCACCGTCTTTCTGTCTTTGTACTGATTGGGGCATATTTACGTGCAGCAGTTAATTATTGCTAAGTATGCTGCGTATCTGAACAGGACTAAACATATGGTTAGCTAGCTCAAATGTGCAATGGAGTGTCTGAAGGACAAACCTCAAGAGGACAGGAAACATTCCTGGGTTTGTTTGTGTGTGTGTGTGTGTGTGTGTGTGTGTGTCCCTAAACTGACCTTGCTGTAAACAAACTTCAAGGAAAGGTCACCTCTGGGATTTCAATGGTCTTCTTTTATTTCACACAAGAATTGTACTGAATCAAGGATAAATAAATCATTCCACAATGACCAGTTTTCCACAATTAGCTGCCTAAATACAAAGTGCACACTGGACTTTTATACCACTCGCTGCCTTCGACGCAGCAGGACACAACTAAGATGTTGGTTAGTGGTTAGTGGATTCGGTACATCTACATTTTCGCTGCATTTTAAAAAAATTGTTTTTTTTTTTAACTTTAGAGAAGACGTTAGAAAAATATTGCAGTTAAAAAGTAATTAAACAGAGTAGCAAAATATAAAAAGAAACCCCTGCAAACGAACCTTCTCTGAATGAAATGATGATATACTTAGCAAATACGTTCGTTTTTGAAAATCACAGCACAGAAACGAATTCATAGTTTAGTCAGATGAATGCCGGTGTTTGAGCAATAACAGACGGTCTGATTACAGTCAATAACAGGCAAGTGTCGGTGGACTCGGTTCTCATTAAATCGGCTATAAACGCCACATCACATTATGAAAAGATCACAAACACATTTAACAAGCCGCCATAATCTAAAAAAACTAAAAACTAAAGAAGAGTGCCTCTCACCGGAAGCGAAGCATTACTTCTACGCCTTTTCTTTCAAGCTCTGGATAAAAAAATAAATATCGATCATTGCGTCTAGTATTAAAACCGAACATCCGAGGCGGTAGTCTGAAAGTCTCAATGCTACAGATCATCAAAAACAAACGCTACTGGGTCAATCTGATGAAAACCGTCAAGAATCTGCAAAAGTCGTATTTCAAACACCAATAAAAAAAAGAAGTCATATTTCACCCCAAAAATCAACATTATGAATTATTTTAAATACTTTTAATTAAGCACTCAGTTCTCATTACTGTACTTTTTTTTTTTTTTTTTTTGCATTACGGTAATGATTTTTTTTTTATTTATTTTTTTTTTGCATTACAGTAATGTGTTTTTTTGAATTATTTAAATGATCATTTGTTAAGATTTTTCACATTATGTATAATGCATCGTATGTGCAGCAGTCAACATTTGAAGTGGGTCAAAAAAGTGCCAACGCATTTTGGTTTTAGCTTTTAGGACGACTTTGATGAAGGTCTCGCTCCACTTCAAATGCTGACTACTGTGTGTGTGTGTGTGTGTGTGTGTGTCTGTATTTATTTATTTTTTTGTGGTGAAACTTGATGACATAATTTCTGAGAAATTTTCTCAGTCTGGTCTCGTAATACCGACACTTCATAAAATCAGATTCAGCCGCGCTAAAATAAAAACGTCATGATTATTGAAAACGTCTCAACGTCCGCAAACATTCGGCTAGGGGCTTTTCCTTTCGAGCCCCGACGCGCGTCAAACCTCCTTGTGCTTGCGTTGGCCGAGTCTTGGCACGTAAACCTCTCGAATCGCTACTACTACACTCCTCTACTTCCGCCGAACGCTACAAAACCGTGAAAACAAAAGAAAATCACAAAGCAAGATCAAAACACACAACGCACACAGAGTTAAAGACTACTTGAAACACGAGTCTATTCAGAGATGACCGCTAGGTCAAACTGCATTAACCGGAATCCCTCCCTCCCTCCCCTGAACCCTGCCGGCGCGTCGCTCCGTAAAGAACTAGAAAAATCAGTCTGACGGTAGATGCATGCTGAAGCTGGCTGACGGCTCGGGGCGCTCATTTGCCCTCGCCGCCCTCCGCAGGGCCTTCCCAGCTGATGTAGTCGACGACGGGCGTGACGACATTGTCCTGGACGTAGAGCCGGCAGGCGGCGATCTGATCGGCGGTGACGTTCTGGAAGGCGTAATACAGAGACGCAGCGAGCGCGACGAAGACCAGAAGCTTCAACCAGAAGGCCAACCAGCGGCGGGGTCTGGGACGGGCGGCCGGGGCCGCGCTGCGAACGTCCGTGACGGAGGACTTGGTCGCCGTGTAAGTGTTCTGCTGCTGGAGAGACTCCTCGGACCAGAGGTTCAGCGGCTTCACCGGACGGCCAGCGGCGCCGTGGATCGGCCTCCGACACGTGGCCCTGAACAGACGTGCAGTTTAATTAAAGCCCTGCAACTTGCAAAAACGACCTTAATATTAAAGGAACGCTCCACTTTTGAAATATCCTAGCACTTTTAGACGAGACCATTGAATCGGATTAGACCAGAAGCATCGAGCTCAAAAATGACCGTAGAGTTTAATTTTATTCCTTTCTATTTAAAACCTGACTCTGATGGAAAATTATAGCTGTGATCGTCTAGGCCGATGCGGCTAGGAGCTATACTCTTATTCTGGAGTAAGAATAAATAACTTTGTTGTCGTACCATGGCCGCAGCAGACGTGAGAGCATCTTCTAAAGCGGAGCAGAATATGTTTGAAAGAAAGGGGAAACTTGCAGAGCATGTAACGTCTGTCTTATATGACGGAATTTACAGATGCATTTCTAGTAATATTTATTATTTGTACATGCATCCCACACTTATCACTCATTAAATATATAACTATCAATAATAAGCTCAAAAATACCAATTAAAACTTTCTTTGTTTTTTTTTTTTAAATAAGAAAGAAGATTCAAAGCTTTGATAAAGCTTATAAAACAGTCAAATTGTTCATTTTTGTTATTTGTTTTAATTACAAAAAAATGTTTTTTTTTTTATTATTTCTTAAATACTGCATTTCACATTCGCAAAATAAGCTTTTTAATTATTTTATTGCATTTTCTTCAGGTCACTAGTTGTAATTCTAACCTATTCTAACAAATGTGTCAAAACGGTTCTAATCTGGCCGATGAAGACTGGAAAATTTTTTTGACAGAATGCGTGTTAAATTAAATTGATGAAAATGCAACGGAAGGCATCGTATGTTTATGAGAAAATGTGACGATCTAGAACAAATCACGCACTATTTTTGAATCGGCGCTCGAGAAACGGTACGAAAAATGTATTTGATTCCATTCAGCGGATGTGTGACTTGCATTAACGCAAACAGCATCCACTCACATTATTCCGGTTGGTGTAGCAGGTTCATTGGGGAAGATTTCCTTTAAAATATCTCCTCCATCCACAGACGTTGCCGTCTCCTCCACCTGCTGCTGAAAAGAAGAAAAACTCAACTATTACAGAGCACTGCGGATGAGATCGAGCAGCATAAATGAAGGCTTTGTTCTTTACTTTAGTGCGCTGTCTGCTGCTGGTTCTGGTGGTGACCGGAGTCTTTCCTCTGCTCCGGACCGGCTTGGTCACAACAGGAACCGGCTCTGGTACAGGATCAACCTCTGCCAATCAAATACAAAGCAAAACTGATTAAACGGAGACCTAATATAACCATGAATAATTATTTTAGTCATTATTCAAATTCTAGCATAACTTTTGGAAGACTAAACTCTTTTTAATCCTAAGCAAGTTTGATTGCCGCAATTAAATGTTTGATGAAGAAAATGTGTCTGGATGAAGTCTAATAGATTAGTAAAAGATTTAAATAGACATTGACATTGTGAACACTACTAACTTAACGTGAAGTTGATCTATTTGAAAGTGAATGAGCTGATATGCTTGTACACACACACACACACATACACACACACATATATATATATATATATATATATATATATATATATATATATATATATATATATATATATATATATATATATATACACACATATACACATATATATACACATATATATACATATATATACATATATACACATATATATATATATATATATATATACATATATATACATATATATTCATATATATATACATATATATATATATATATATATATATATATATATATATATATATATATATATATTTTATTATTATTATTATTATTGTGAGACAATATACTTTATACAATATACTTGAGAGAATATACAAACCAACCTATATAATGCATTTAATTCCAACCATGCAAAGGCATATAAATAAATATGTGCCAATGCAAGTTTTAACAGACTTATTTAAATGTTTGGCAAATATAATAGCCTAAATGAATAAATTAACTATAATGTTTGCAAAAGTTTCATTTCTAAATGCTCTACATCATTCGTGAATGCAGTAATAAAATAAAACGCATAGTGGTTTTTTTCTATCAACAATGCAATTTTGACCCTGCGCGACTTTCACTCAGGAGCGACTCGTTTTCAGGAAAATGTGGGACTTAAAAGTACTCGTTTTAACACCGATTATCCCCGTTTTACCTTCTTCTTTGTCGCTGTACTGATCTTCGGCCGAATGAGTGTTGCCGTTCTGGTTCCCGTCTGCTTTGATGGTGACGGCCTCTGGGATGGCGGTCTCCGGTTCAGGCAGGCTGCTCTCCACCGGCGGCTGATCCAGGAGCTGCTGGAGCTTCTTCTCGTACAACTTGCGTGTGGTGGCTGCGATGCACGCAGAAGCAAAACAATCAAACCTTCACAAAACTACAGACGTGGGACATTCATAGCGGGCAAGCAATACAGATTGCAAAAAAACACTCACCAACAATTGGCCCTGAATGGACTCCATACTTCATGAGCTGAACCTTCAACTCTTCGTCAGTCAAGCCGGAGATGTCGTTCTCCTCCGGCCGAACTCTGTCTGTCTTTCTTGTGGCTTTCTAAAAATTTAGGGGTTACGGAAAGCAAAATGCATGCAATTATTTTAATTTTCTTCCATTTCTGCGGCAAAAAAGCTTATAAAATGTTCAAATGTTTACATGCAATCTTATTTTAAAATTACTCAAATTAGAAAAACATCAATTATGAATTATGAAGTATTTAATTTATATAAACTAAAAAACAAATGTAATGTTCAGACAGCATCTTTTACTGCGTTAAGAGTAGTGGAATTATTATGTTTTTATATATAAAGTAAAATAGCAGAAATAAAGATAAATCAATTAAAAATAATTTGCTGTAAAGACAATTTATTTCACAATCATATAATTTTTTAAATAAAAAACTGTTTTAAATAAGCATAACCCATGCTTGCGCGGTTTGTCTAAAAGGAAATGATTAACAATAATAATTATTAGCAAAAACGCTTTCTATTTTGAGGCAAACCATCCAAACATAATGCATTATACGTTTCTTAATACTACTAATAATAACAACAACAACAGCAGTTTTTTAATACCAAATATTTAAATATAAGCTAATATTTATTACAGAAAACATAATTAAGTCTCAAAGTATAAATTACCATCATAAAGCTAAACACTGAAGTACTTCATTTGACCTAATAATGATCAAATGTTTAATTAACAGTTGATTTAGTTTTTTTATATATATATATATAAAACGTGCTTAACGCGCACACATTACCACACTTCACGCAATAATTATTTTTGAATTTAATGTTATTATTTTGCACTTACTGAAAAGATCTGCGCTACATAACTACTAAGTCCATAAGGCTGTGCAGAAGCCCGCTAATCTTTGTTAATGAACGCATGTGATTAGTGGCGGCGCTCACCTTCCCCGAGCGGCTCCGGTTGGACAGCAGCGGCGCTGTCGTCTCCTCGTCGCTGGAGAAGGCGTCTGGAGCTGGAGCGGAGATGTTCTTCTTGTTGAGCACCGTCAGGTTCTTCAGATACAGCTGGACGTACACGTCTTTCTTGCTGTCCGCGGTGGGCAGAGGCACGTTATTGGCCAGCAGCTCGCTCTTCAGTTTCTCTTTAGTGAGCAGCGCCGGATCCTCGTGAAATTGCGCCATGCTTGATCCTTACACGGAGCGGTATAAAACACGGCTCTTTAACTGCGAAGACGCAAGTAGCAGTTCCTTTTTCGCTTTGAGAAGCGAGGCCTCGTGTTTTTGCAAGTATCCGAACGGGGTTAAGCGAAAATGAAAGCGCGCGCGCGACTCTCGCCTCGCGTTGTTGACACCCGTCAAACCGGCTCGCGCCTTCCGTTTGAACGTCCTCGTAGGGTTTCACGACAAACGCAGCTGTGCGCTACATCCAAAAAAACATGTGTGCATCGAATCTTGCGGGTAAATAAATGCGGCGGCGCTGGGATGCGTAAACAAACCGTTTTGCGAAAGGCGGCTAAAAGTAGAATTAGCTCGACGGCTCGGTGCGCGCCCGCCTAGGAACTGGCGCTGTGGAACGAAGCTCAACGCTCATTGGTCGCACGGGTTAAGTAAGGCGTTCTCCTATTGGTCGACGCGGAAGAGTGACAGACGCTGGCCCAAAACAAAGAGGCCGCCGCCGCGCTGCAGCACACTTCAATTTATAGCGTGTTTCTTCAGAATAAACTACGGTTTATTGTGAAGAATGTGAAAAAAGAACGAGAAAAGCTCATTATGAGTTCAGTTAAACAGCAAAAGGTAAAGGTAGCGGTTTTGATTTTAATATTTCATAATAAAAGACTACAATGCAAAGTGGGGGAGGGGTATGTTATAATTACTATGTAAATACTATGGTGCATGGTGAATATGGTCGTTTTTTCGTGTTATGGTTTTTAAAAAAAGTGGTATTGCAGTACTGGCTGATGTAATCACGTGCTTTAACCCAGTGAAGCCTGTTAAATAAAATTGATAAATTACATTGGCTAAACTATCAACATGATCAAAAGTTTTCTGAAAAGTCTTGTGAGTTGTGGCTGATACTTTTAATAAAAAAAATCTAACAGTATCATTGTAAAAATGAGCACTTTTAGGTTGTGTGTAACTTAAAAATGGGATTTTTTTTATTTTTCTAGTTTAATCGTGATTGATTTCAGGGAAATTAATTAGTCGTTAATTATTTGAAATTGAATGATGGCGCCAATATGTATGCTAATATAATTTAGTGTTGGAGAAAGTCACTTCTAAAGGGGAATTTATTACAATATTCCGTTAGTTTTTAAAAATGGAACTAATTACATAACTGTGCGACATTACTTTTGTGTTACCTTTTAAATCTGATCAGGGTTTGCTTGTTTCTTTTTAATTGAAAAAGTTGGACCAATTCTCACTATCACCATTGTACATTAGCATATTGGCATATTAGTACTTATAGAGCACATATTCTACATCCCTAACCCTAACTAATACCTAAATTTAACATTAACCTTAACCTTAGTGGTGTACTGAGTCAAAAGTACTAGTTATTAGTTTGTTAATAGCAACGATTGGAATAAAGTGTGAGCATTCTATTTCAAAGCATTCTATTTGTGCAAAAAAGCACGTAGTAAGAATAAATCATTTTACTGTGGAAGAGTAGCTCAGTACAGAGCAAGTACAGTAGAGCGTCCTAAAGATGGCAGCATAAGCCCTATTAGACCAGCGGGGTCTACTGTAACAGGACAGACGCATAAGGTCAAATGGACTGTATTTAGTCCGGTACAAATCTGTTCTTGTGGTATAACACACACACGGAGAAGTGCGCTGAAAAGCAAACACAGATGAAATGCACATGCAAGGCCGCTGATAATATCAGTGAGAATGTACGTACTGATTTTGAGATTTCATGTGCTTAAGAAAAGCAGAAAAGCAAGAACTGCTTGATCTGTGCACATGAATCAAACAAGACACTTTTTGACTGGGAAATGTAATATTATGGATAGAATTTTCAAGTTTTAGCTGAGCAACGATTTCCTTGTCCTAATGATGGATTTGTTTCTTACAAACACGCATCTTTTCACTTCCCAAAACATTAATTGTTGGACGTGATGTGGATTATTTGTGATGTTTTTTTTTTGTTCTGACGGCACCCATTCGCCTCCATTGGTGAGCAAAGCGATGGAATCTGACGAAGGAACAAACACATCTACATCTCGGATGGCCTGAGGAGCAAATATTCAGCAAATGTTCGTTTCGGGGGGCTGCTTCTGTAAAATACGGCGGCCTCTTCAAGAGTTTCCAATCAATCTTTTTTCACTCTTTGTCCAAATATCTCTTGGACTGATCTGGGCTCGGTTCCACTCAGCTCAGATTCACGGCCTCCACACGCGTAATGAACCCGAGCTTGTGTGCGGGTGTGGATGTAGGTGTTGGTTTTGACCACTGTCTGGTCTTCCAGGATTCCAGCTCGGTGTGGTTTAGGGCACCCTGGATCTCCGTCGCGGGAGCTGGTGATTTCGCCCCGCGCTTATGTTTCTGGGATATAGCTGAATTATGGCAACGGTGCCCAAAACCACACGGATTTTAACGCTTAATCTTCAGTTAAAGCTTTCCAAGAGAGGGCTGCCAGTGAAAAGCAGAGAGGGAAACTTTGAAAATGTTGAGCTCTTAAGAAACACCCTTTCTGTCTTTATTGTATTTCATTTATACAGAAAACAGTCCCCCGGCCAAGCACCACATAAAAGTGTCTTTTAAAGCATAACAGTGGTGCCCTCAGGAAAGGGATCTGAGAGAAACTAAGCAATTATCAACATCGGGGTGTATAAAAGTGGTTTCGAAAAAGGAATGCCGGGTAAACTGTAGCAGGGTGATGACATGTTCAAACGTATAAACTGTCCAAGCGTGTACGTTTTCCAAATCCAACAATCTTCGAATTATATTTACTGTACATTTTTGTTTAATGATGGAATATGAGAATGCTTATGCATTGTGAACGCTGAAGTAACGGCCTCTGCAAGATGGCAGTCATATTTTAAGGTGTCTGTTTAACGTCAACACGTTATAAGGTTGCCTTTTTATCAACTTTACATTGGCAGTGGTTTGAGAGCATCCTGACGACAAGAACTAAAAAATGCGCTTCATCTAGATGTAGAATGACAATTGAACGCACCTAGTCCAAGTAGACACTGAGAGACTGTGCCTTTCAACATGAAGCTTAACCCGTCCATCACACAACCACTGTCAGAGTATGTAAAAACTGAACTTTTCATATGGTTTGTGGTTTATAACCGTATTTTAACATAAAATGCCTTCTGAATGAATTATTTGAGAGGCACTTTCAATGTGTTTGGGTTCTAATCTTTTCTTTCCGTTGAAGTGTAGGATTTTTCTATGTTAATACGCAGAGACAAGCGTAAGTGAGCCATTTGTAGGTAGATTTTTTCCCCTCCGAAAAAGTGTAAACACTATGGCTCTGTGGAGCGCTGAAAAAATCGCTCCGTTTACTTGAGCATCGCATCTCGACCATCCCAACACAGCAGACTCGACCGATGCTGAGGTGGACTATCTGTGCATGACAATTATATGCAAACAGTTGCAATACAATCAGCTGCTGTTAAACTAAGTAGAGTGTTTCTGATGGTGTGGCAACGTTGTCCATCTCCATCTCTGCTCAGAGCGTTTGTCATGACTATTTAGACTATTTAGTGGCCAAGACTTGCGACTGTCGACATGACATGCTGCTGTGAACATGCAGGAAATATTGCTTCTGTATGCACAACAAATAAGAAATAACCCCGCATAGACAGAATACATGAAATCTTCCCATAGTAGATCTATACGGGTGGAGCTGGGGAAGGAGGAGGGTTTCTGTAGTGCACTAGTCAAGCATTTGAATGTTAAGCAGTAAGCTCATTAGCTGCTGTGGCGAAAAAACGGACCAATCAGCATCACTATGTGAGTAATAATGTGATTGCATCAGATTGATTCAGAACCTACAAGCCTGCGCCATCTGGAGTTTCATGACAGCACTTTGTATTTAAAAACACTTGCGCGTTATTGTTGAGCGGCCTACAACAAGCAGCATCTCAAAAGTTGGCATTCATGGCTAATTGGAATCAGGTCCTTGGTGTGGTGCTAGGTCGAGAGGCAGCTTTTCACAGGCCCTGAATGGATTTGTCCTGGCTCGGAAAAACCTAGTACAGTATATTTCCCCTGTTGACAGTCCAAACTGCGCTTATAGGACACACACCTCGATGTCAACTCTCACTACAGAGAAAGTGAGACTCCTTTTCCCGAAGCCTGCCAGTCCGGCTCTTTATGAACAGCGTGCCAAACAAGTTCTCCATTTATTTGTTCAATTATTATGTGAATTTTTGCTGTTTTGTTTGGCAGCCGTCGGCGGAGGTCAGCTCGTGTCAATACTGGGTTGCACTCAAAGGCAATATGAACTGTCAGGTGTTTTTATGAGGCCTTGAGTGGGCACAAGGGCGAAGTCGCCACCCACGCCCACCTACTGTGTGCAGGCTGGACAGTTTCCACCCAACCAATCCACGGGGGCCGTCTGGTCAGGTGACCATGTATATTGTGACTTCCCATGTTAGCCCAGGAATTCCACCTTGAGGATCCTATTTACGCGGCCCGACACAAAGAACCGGCGGTTTATGCCAAACACAATTACCCAAGCACCTGAAGAGAAATCCACCTACTGTCCCAATGCACAGGTCTGGCCCACACAGGGAAGTTAACATGAATTGAGTTTGGCTGGGTGTTTCAATACTCCATTATTACAGGAATAATCCTCGATATTGCAATCGCTTAGCACGACCGTACTTTTGGCGAAAGCCAATTTCTACACGTTTACGCTATATGATGTTTCTTCGCTGACATTTATGGTTCCATGCAGAACCTGTAACATACACGGACCCTGATAAAGGGTTGTTAAAAAGGGTTGTTTACACCGGTTCTTTTAAGAAATGTTCACTGACAGATTCTTTTGGCAACCATAAATGGTTCTTCTGTGGCATCATTGCGAAAACCCCCTTTTGGATCCTCTACATTTTAAAAAAGTGTATCCTTAAAGTTGTTGCGTGTAGGATTTTGACTCTACCAAAGCAGAAAAATACTTGTTTATCTGAAAAACAATGCTAGAGTCAATTATTCTCAATTATCCTTCGAAAATGTGCATTCAGGCCCGGGATGCAGGACTTTGTTTTGGTTTGTGAAACCCGCCCACTGTCATTTTACCCAATCGTGCCTCAGAACCCTGAGTTGCCAGGTGGTGAAAAACACAGCATATTTCATTTCAGTCATGGAAGCTGGCAATTTTGTGTCTTAAAAGTAATTAGCCTATTTCTATATGCATATCACTTAAACAGTGTTTCAGTCACTTCAATGGTAGAATTAGAAATAGTAGAATTTTCATATTTGATTTCATAAATAAAGCAAAATTAGGTCAGGGATTTTGATAATGTTTTGCTGGCCCTGACAGCCCACCACTGCATTATTGCTTTCATTCGTTATTCAAAACTATCTAAAGTAATGTGGTTCCAGATGAGTGAATCAAAATTATTAAACAATCAAAGCAGGTGAAAACTGAGTATTAATTGCATAACACGAAATTATAGTGTGCATTTATTGTATGTTGCATGTTCATTCAATTAGTGCAGCAAAATACATTAAAGTTTAAAGGAACACTCCACTTTCGATTGGCTCATTTTCCAATTCCTCCAGAGTTAATAAGCTGAGTTTTACCGTTTTTGAATCAATTCAGCCGATCTCCGGGCCTGGCGATACCACTTTTAGCATAGCTTAGCCTAGATCATTGAATCCAATTAGACCAGCAGCATCGCGTTCAAAAATGACCAGAGATTTTCGATGTTTTTCCCATTTAAAACTTGACACTTCTGCAGTTATATCGTGTACTCCGACGGTTGGAAAATGAAAACTTGGGGTTTTCTAGGCTGACATGATTAGGAACTATACTCTCAATCCAGCGTAATAGTCAAGAAAGTTTGCTGCCAAAGCTAAATAGATTCCAAAGTGGTAAAACTTGACTTATTAGTTGGAGAATTAAGCTATTTCCCCCTAAAAAAAGTGTTCCTTTAACATTAGCTAGCGCTATGCTATGCTCATTGATCACTGTGTAAGTTAAGAACCTACTTTTCTACTTGTTTGGTTCTCTAAAACAAAAAGCAAGTCACTGCAATGTTGTAAATTTCATCAAATGACTCAAATGAGATGTTTTTCAGATGTCATTTTTACATAGGAGGCGCTAAAGAGTTCAGAATTGATCGAAATGTAGCGACACGACCGCGATTTATCGTATATTTGCACATGGTTTTCTCAAATTTATATATGTTTAGGAACGTTTAGATACAAGACTGCTGAGAGCCATTTTTGGTTGATTGCCAGATTTAACAGAAATGTCCTTTCAAATTTTCATCTCTCCAAAATGCATTGTGCCTTCTTCTTTCTGTTAAAATGGACGCGGCCATATGTGCTTGCAACCTCATCCGCGTCAAGCGATTTCTAGCTGTACTGAAAACTGGTGCCATACCATATTATTTATGCTATAGCAGAAGAACCAGAAGTCTCAGCCATAAGCTTACTTCCAAAAATGCGGATAATTCACACGCTTTTTAAAACCAACAGGCCTACGCTAAAAATAACGTCAGAGCAGATGCTATTTTTATGTCATTTTTTCAATTTCACCCAAAGCGCCGCGCGTTTAACCCCGCATTGTTGCGTTTTGTGTTATATTACATCACAGGAAGCGCAAACGCGAGGAGCGACGGCCCGCGACGAGACACAACGCGCCTCTCAGACCATTCCTGTCCCTCACTGAACCCTCTCTGCTCTGGAAACTTAAACAGCTTTTTAAGAATGAGGAGGGTTTTTCAGTTTGTTGCTAAATTTAGCTTGGCCCTGTGCAGGCAGCAGGTTCCCGAGCCATTTTCAACAAAGATGAGCCGTAGCCCTTGCCCAGTGCCGGCGGGTGGCGACTGCCGGTGGTCTGCTGTTCTCTTATGCACTAGCTTTTAAGTAAACACGGCAATTCTGCGGTCGCCAGCAAAAGGCCTTACTGTGTGGCAGCACACACAGCCCCGGTGTGCCTTCTCCTAACCCTCCCCACACCTTCAGCTCAGCGGACGGAGGTCAACGGCCATCGAGACCCGTGATGCATGAGCCCCGAAAACCCCGACGAAGCCCCTCTGCAGTTCACCCTCGTTCCGCACAGCACGTTTTTTCACGTATCGTTGATCCGCCCCGTCACGCGGGGTCCTTCAGACGGACACCTCCCGTTCACCTCCATTATGCAGTAAATATTTGTATATTTTATGTATGGCTGGATGGCGGCGGGCTAAACAAACCAAGCGTTTACTGGAAGGGCTTTCCCTCCAGACGATTAGATAAAATCGAAACATGTTTTGGTAGGCGGTTCGCTGACCGCCGAAATGTTGACAGACCACATGGGATGGCACCTGCTCGACGACATGAAAGCGTTTGCCTTCATCTCTGAAATTGCCTTATTGTTCATTATATAGAACTCGGAATGGCCTTTGGGAAGAAAAAAAAATAAAACCTATAAATAGGTCAAATTCGCTTGCCTATAAGAAAACTTTTTTTTTACTTATTTAATTACTTAGTTATTCATTCGTTAGTCTTTTTTCACATTTCTGGACCTGGGGGGCAACGCAGTGTGTATGGAGGGTCAGAGAGCTCTTAGACTTCATCAAAAATATCTGTTCGGTAGATGAAAAAAGCTCTTACGGGTGTATGGAAAAGTTTACATTTATGTAACATTTATGTGAAACATATTAAAAAACATATTGTACACGCATGCATAATATTTGCGCGTGTAAAACCTGCGTGTGTGTATCTAAACGTTCCTAGACATATAGAAACATTTTAGAAAACCATGTAAATATGACACATATAAGACACAATACAATAGTTGTTGCATTTCGAACAACTCTGAACGTTTTACCACCTCCTATGTAAAATTTACCTATATATTAGGCATACATATATATATATATATATATATATATATATATGTGTGTGTGTGTGTGTGTGTACAAACATATACATATGCATGTATAATATTTGCATATGTATAACCTGCGTGTGTTTGTTCATGCTATATGCACTGCATGTGTATATATGTGTGTGTGTATATAAATATATGTGCGATCGCAAACATATATTTACATATTCTATATATATGATACAAAGACGCATAATACAATATATTACTGCACACTCTTTACTTACAATATTTAATGATCGCACAATATTTGATCAAGAATAGAAATGTTTATCCGTCTCAGTGTTTTGTATTTTTCTCTGGAAATGTTGAAATTGAACAACTTCACAACACGCGCATTTTTCTGATTATGTTTTTAACGTATATGTTTAATTTTTTTTTGCCTGAAAAAAAGGTTATTTAGCGATTATTTGCTATTTCCAACCAATCAAAATTATTTAACAAATAAATGCACTACGTATCACGAGTGTATCTTAGCAGAATGAAGAAAGGCGCCACTGTAGGTCTTATATATATATATATATATATATATATATATATATATATATATATATATATATATATTATATAACATGACTTCTAATATGCTATACACTGTAAGCTGATACAAAGCATTTCAGGAGTGAAAGGTCTCTTGTATGCCTTCGAAGCTCAGGAACGCATCAAGTCAGACCTTGACAAGTTTCACCTATAGTTTTTATTGAGAACACACGTGTGTCCTTTCCGTGGCCCCCGGCGCTGAATATTTAACTAGAGTTTCTGTGAATGCTCTTTTCACGAAAGAAGCCCGACGCGAAACGACACGCGGGTCTGTTCCCTAAAACAATAGCGACCCCGATGAAACGCCGCTTGTGGAGATCGGCGTGCTGGGTTTTTTTTTTTTTTTTTTCGGTTTCCTAACTTCTTACCTGCTAGGAGAAGGATTTACTGGAACCCTCAGACAGGCTTTCACAGCTCGGGCTCTAAACGGCCTGCTGGCAAGGCGGCCATGTTTTCTCTGGCACCGAATCAAACCCGCCGGACTAGATCCAAAAGCACCTACACAACACAAACCTGTGGGATGTTTGGATGATAAATTGCCGACGTTCTGCAGCAGAACAAAAAATATTGGCCTCGCTGGGGACATCAGTCTTAATAATCTCGCAGTTAGATGGCACGCTGGGTGGTTTCATCTCGCGTGTTTCTCCGATGTCCCGCCATTCGCTCGGAGCGGCGTTCGACTGCAGGTGTCGTATCAAAGTTTGTCCAAGTGCTGAGAAGGTCAAGTGCCAGCGGTCGACGGGGGGAACCGGCGAGGTGTTAAATGACACGTTTTATTCGTTTAACAATTTGGCGGCGAGCGCCGCGAGAATCCGAGACGCTCCTCGGTAGCAGGGTTTGCGATTAAATCTGGAGGCCTTCCTGCTGAAAACCGTGGGTCAAGTGGAAGAAATCGTGTCATGCGTTCCCGCGCGGTTACACGATAAAACAAACAGCAGAACAAAACCGGAGCGCCCGGGAAGAGGAGAGGAAACTCGGTTAGACGATGTTTCTCACAAAACGCCGGGCTTTTTGACATCGGCGTGGATGAGTCAAGCCCTTTTGAACATTGCTAGACGATGCTGTCACCGGCGAGAAAGAAAAATACGAAACGTAGGGCTTCTGAGAAGAAAGAAAGAACGCCGCGGAGACAAAAGCAACGTTTCGGGATTTTTAGCAATGCTGCTTTTTGGCTTCATCAATAGCATCTTTCAGCCTATTTCATTTGCCTAACGAACACGAGGCTATGCTCACGCTGTGAAGCATTGAAACTCCGGCAGACTCCGGAAAGCGTAGGTCGAGAAAATTAGATGTGACAAAAATGCTAATTCTGTCATAATTTATGTCGCTCAAACTCACGTACGCGCTGTTATTTTCCCCCGCGGAGCACAAAGGGGAAAACTCTTTTCAGATTGCCCCGTCAAGCGCCGAGAAGGACAAAAACAAACAGTTTGCGTAATAGTGCGTACTACTTTTGCACGTTTTAAATCTTTTGAAGCCGTAAAATATTGTCATGTGTTTAATAGACAAGTTTACGGTTAAGATTCTTTAGTGTTCACGAAAGAAACCTCTCATGATCACAAACGCTGCATTTATGCGATTAAAAATTCTTTCAAAAAAATGAAACATCAAATGTTATTGCAATTTAAAATAAATGTTTCCTATGCGAATATATTTTAAAATGTAATTTACATCCTTTTTTGAGGAGACCGATACTTTTTCCAGGATTGTTTGACTAGAAAATAGTAATCTTAATTTTAAATGTTGCTTTTACGTTTAATGCATTCCCGCTGACTTAAAATAAAAACAAAACGACTGGCCCCAAACGCTATTTTCCAATGCAATGCAGTGCCCCATAAAGATGGAAATATATGGAATATTTTAGTGTCGCACAGAACTAATTTGTAGTTGATGAGCATTAGTTATGTTGTGAACCTCTCGCTCCGCAGCCTATAAATGAAGCGGTACTATTTTGTGGGCTCCCCAAAAACCACCTTGACCATTACGTTTGCTTAGGAGGCGAGCAAACCCACCCACAGGCTTGATTTCACTGAGGTTATGGTCATAATCTCTTGGGACAGTGGTCAGCCAAAGCTGTTTACTTTCTTCACCCAGCTTCACCCATGTTTTGGAAGAGGAGGGTCTCATGGTCTCCGCTATGAGCTGTAATGTTCCTCCGTAGAATTTCCATGCAAAGTCAAAGGCCAATTCAACATGCATTCGGCGCATTATTTATTGGTGGAAGAATCGTTTGAACGAGGAATCAGGTGTTAGGATAACTGTTCGAACGAGGAACTGAATGGTAGAAGAATCATTTGAACGAGGAGTCGTTTGGAAAAGGAATCATTTTAAAGAAGAGTTGTTTGGTGGAAGAATCATTTCAGTAATGAATTGGTTGGCAGAAGAATCATTCGATTGATGAATTGTTTGGAAGATGAATCGTTTTAAGGAACAATTGGTTGGTAGAAGAATCACTTGAATGAAGAAATGGTTTGTGTAGGAATCATGAATTAAGAGCTGATTGGTAATAGAAACGAGAATTGGTTCGATAGAAGAATCATTTGAATGAAGAATTGGTTGATAGAAGGATTATTTAAATGAACAGTTAATTGGTAGAAGAATCATTTGAATTAATAATTTACTGGTAAAAGAATCATTGTGTTGTTTTAATTGCTTTCAGGATGTAATTCAACCAACAATATATATCATTTACTTCATGATATATAAACAAACACAAGTGCACACACACACACACACACACACACACACACACACACACACACACACACACACACACACACACACACACACACACACACACACACACATGCACACACACACACACACACACACACACACACACACACACACACATATAAAATAATCATCTGAGTAAAGAATGTATCGGTAGCAGAATCATTTGTCTGTTTTAATGGCTTTCAAGAAACAACTAAGCCAAAAAATAAAGGTGCTTCACGATGCCATTGCAGAACCTTGTATAAAAGGTTCCATGGAGAACCTTTAACATCTGAAGAACTGTTTCACAAAAGGCTCTTTGTGTCAAAAAAAGAGATTCTTCGTATTATAAAAAGTAAGAAAGAGAAGGTTCCATAAAGAACCTTTCACTGAACGGTCCTGAAATGGTTCTTCTTGGCATCTCTGTGAAGAACCTTTTAAGCACCTTTTTTTTTTTCCTCCGGCATTTGCTTCATATTTTAAAAAGACCCAGTGTGCGGACAAGCTCCTAATAGTTGTAGAAAACAGACAAATTCATCAAAAGTTGAAGTCAGAGATCAGTGGGCGATTATTCCTCACACACTCCCCCTCCTGGCCGAACCCGAGCTCCTCAGGAGTGTTTTCAGAGAGAGAGAGAGAGAGAGAGAGAAGCGTGCCACCCTCTTTCCAATGAAGGTGTCTGCCTGTGCGTTTCTTGGAGTGTGTGTGTGTGTGGTTTGTCAGTCTAGTATACACTTTGGCACTCGTGGGCAGCAGACACACACACACACACACACACAGACACACACACACACACACACACACACACACACACACACACACACACACACACACACACACACACACACAGACAAGCATGCAGCGCAGACTAATTTTCTCTGCTGTAACGCCTGCTGTCCATACCAGTTTGCAGTGAACACAGCAAAGGAGACTTACACGACCCACTGGAGCAATAAATCTAACGCCCATCTCTCCCTCTCCCTCTCTACGAGTTCATTCCTTCAAACCGTCTGGAAGGAGACTCAGGCAGAGATTGTCTTCTGGACCAGTGGAGCTTGGACAGATTAACATGCGGCTGACGCTCTCGCTCACATGTGGCTTTTCAGCAGCTGTAACACGTCCAGCCGGTGGCAGTAACATGCAGCAATAACTGATCGACTCAGCAGTGGCTTTACATGTAAGTATATTCACGCACATGTGAGCAGTTTCGTGTGTTAATTGATGACTAATTATATCATTCAATTGCTATTTCCATTTTATGGAAATATATTTTATTAAAACATATATTTTATATTTTAAATGTCTATTTAAAATATTTGATATTTATTAATTTTAAAATACTATATATTTAGATATGATCTTATATTTAACATTTAAGGCAGATTTAAAAATTCCATTATAAACTATTTTATAACATATATAATTTAACATTTTTTATTATATAGGAATTTATAAATATATTATATATATATATATATATATATATATATATATATATATATATATATATATATATATATAGTGTATGCAGAGTACAGAATATTATATTTAAATTTTAACAATCCTTCAGAGTCGCATATAACTATATAATTACATCTAAGATTTTTTTAATGTATAGCAATTATTAATTTTTAAATGAATATTAAACATCAACATTTTTAATGAAAACGTATAAATGTGTAGCACACAGTGTATATTATATGCGTCATATTATATTTTAGTATATTTTTATATGTAGTAAAATATTACCATAAAGTAGTAGTATATATATATATATATATATATATATATATATATATATATATATATATATATATATATATATATATATATTTTAAATATTTGTACATGTGTAATAAAACTTTAATTCTTGTCTTTTTTGACTAATATGTGTACTAAAATATTTTAAATAATAAATGCAGTATACTGTTTAATAACGTCTCCTGTGTTCAGTTGTCCAGCAGTATGTTGAGGCATTGGGGGTTTGCTGTGTTCCTGTTAACCGTCCCGTTACCGGTCCACCCCAGACCCACTAACTCTCTCAGCCACCGACAGTGAGTCTCCTTTTACCGATTTCTAACCGGTCTGTGCGGAGGCTGCCCTCTGCTGGCCGCTTCATCACGTCTACCAGCTAAAGTCAATGCGCTGTCTCTCTTTCGGTCCCAGGCGGCGCTCAGTAGGACACGCGCAGATGATGCACGACAGGGGCCGGTCCCTGCACGACCGGAAGAGGCGCACGTTCATCCAGGACCTGCTCGAGCAGGTGCACACGGCTCAGGTGTGGGACCCCCCCGGGCAGAGCGAGGCGAGCGTCCGGACCCCGCTGTGGGCCAAACCCGCGGGCGGTGCCAAAAACTTCCTCTTGAGCTTTCAGCTGGACTCTATAGGGACGAGAGACGACCTGCCGCAGGAGACCAGCAAGACCCTGGGGTACCAGGAGCGAGCCGCGAAAGCCGTGAGCAAGAGGAAGAGGAAGATGAGCTCGGGGAGATGGAGGGACCCGGACCGGAGGAGAGACAGGGGGGCGTGGCTTCCGTACGCTGATTAAAGACCAATAGCGAGCGGGCGGGGCGGGGCTTAACGCGAACGAACAGATCCATAGGATGAAAACATGCATACGTGCAAGAGACTTCATAATGTAAATGTAACCTTCAGAAAAGACTGTTTCAGCGTGCAATACAGTGACTAAATCATGGTTTGCTTTTCGTTCAAAATAAACTCTCTATTCTGGAGCTTCCTTTGATACACAAACTCACCCGCATCTGTTATAGTCAGGAGTTATAGTCTGTTTTCAATGCATTCGGGACCGTTCGTGTTGTGTTTAATTTATTTGATTGGAATATTTATTCCCTGAATGTATCTCAATGCTGCTGATGTTGATGAGATTTTCAAATGCACTTTAGATAGTTACGCTGGTCTACATTCAGATTTTTTTTTTTTTTTTTTTTTTTTTTACATTTATTATCTTGCTTTTCTTTTCTTTTAGTTAATGTTCTCCCATTTTCAATAAAAAAAAATTAACTGATGAGCAATATATAATAAACCTCCCTAAAACATATTTTACAGGAACTCCAAATTCATTCTCATGATTTGCAGTTTTTAGTATTATCTATCAATGTAAAGTAACACCTTTGCAATTACTACATTATATTATTATGATTAAATCATTAATATTTACAATTAATGTGAGGTAAATATTTGTAATTATATTTTATGTAATTGTATATATATATATATATATATATATATATATATATATATATATATATATATTTTATTTATATTTTTACTTGTGTGTATGTATATATATATATATATATATATATATATATATATATATATATATATATATATATATATATATATATTAAATATTTTTATTTTTGTGTGTATTTTTATATATATATATATATATATATATATATATATATAAAATTGCATGCTTATTTCACAGCAACTCCAAATTCACGAAGTAGTTACTAGTGACTGAGGATGGTGGAATAATCAATTAACGTGTGTGTGAGTGCAGAGGGCAAATACAAGGCAAATAAAGACAAAAATGGCTCTTACAACTATTATGCACCTTTCACTACACATGTTAATGGATAGAGAGCTTCATGCAACCTTCTGTCAACTTCCTGTGAGCGCTTTAGGATCACATCCCATGCCGTAAAAACTCATAAACCAGAGCACGGGAGAGCTAGAGATCAATCACAAATCAATGAGAGCGAGAGGGCAGGAAAAGCAGCAGGTAAAAGCTGACATACATTCGTATCATAGGACATGCAAGCATGTCATTAGCTGTGTTTTCTTTACATAAAATCTTTCACAAGAAGCAGCTTTATGATATAAAATCCAATCGGAGACGTCATTGATGCGCAGACATTTTTCTTGGCTCTTTAGGGAAGGTCTGCCTGTTTTATTTATATACTGACGGCAAGCTTATGTCTGTACATATTTAGGCATATCCTTGTTAATAACTTGTTTAATCTTAACTGAAAGCACAGATAAATGAGGGACGCATCAAATTAAACGTCTGAGATGGTGAGTAGCTCATTTTCTCTGACTCTGATTACTAATAAATAATTACTTACCTATTGTACTATATTATTTATCATTTAACATATTTTCAGTATAGCCAAAAATGAAAAGATGACAAGATGGTAATGAACCTAAACTATACTGATTAATATTTAAAAATTATGAAATTATTATATATGCTATATTAATAAAATATTATATATTGGGATCAGTATATATCATTCTAATATTTATCAGTGTTGAAACAGTTTAATAATATTTATGGAACCAGGGATACCTTTTTTCTATAAAATGCTGATAAAAAAAAAATTTGGTAAAAATTAAGTAACACCATTTGTTATTTTAAATTGCAAAAATATTTTTGCAAGTATATTTTATAAAGTTTTCTTTATTTACAGTTTTTTCTTTATTTAAATGCTTGCCCAACTTTGATGAGCGTAAAACCTAAAAAATTTACTGATCCCAAATGTTTGAAAAGCAATGTACATGCATGCGTATATATATAAACATTTAATGTACAATAAAATAATTATGCAAAAAACTATGAATACAACTTTAAATATTAAAGCAACTTTTTTAAATAATAAGATAAGATGTGAACTTTCTGGAGGGGATGTATTTTTGTAATGACCTGACACTGTTCCTATAAGCGAGCATTTATATTTCTATTACCTATTTTTCATAGCACGCGCAATTTACTATTACATATTTGAATTCAATGCATTTTTTGCAACACGATATTGCGTATTTTTATTTATTTTATTGGATTCACACATCCTAGAATCAGCAGCGTAGCTCAAAGCATGCTTTTTCTCCTCATTCTCTCACAGGGAGCCGCTAACAGCTACGGAGTGATCTTTGCCTGCACTTGCGGCATCATAGTGGCCGTCGGTTTCAGCGCCAACCTGCTGGCCTTTTCCCTCTTCGCCAAAAACAAGAGCTTCCGCAAAAACCGCCTGGACGTTCTCCTCCTCAGCATGGCTCTGGCCGACTTCCTCACGCTCCTCCTCATCCCCTTCACCGTCCACTCGGCGGTCAGCTTCTCCTGGCCTCTGGGCGCCACGTCCTGCAAGGTCTATCAGTTCCTGCTGGCGTTCTCCCTGGCCGCCAGCACGTACTCCCTGTGCACCGTGTCTACGGTCCGCGCCATGATCATCACCAACCCCTACCGCCCTCCGACCACGGATCTGGTGGCGCTCATGTTTGTTCTGGTCTGGGCTTCGAGTTTCTTTATAAGTCTGCCGTTGCGCATTTTCGCCACTAAAGAAAGCTTAGGCCCTGGCGTGAGCAACTGCACCGTTTGTTTGCCCACTACCCAAGAGCATCACTACCAGGTAGTTCTCAGCCAGTTTGTGCTTTACTATCTCGTCCCGATGCTGGTTATCGCCATCAACTCGGCACGCATCGCTCTTTTCTTACACAAGAGACCCGTTATGTCCTTCGCAGGTTACCGGAACACAAGACGGGCGTCTCTAATGGTGTTTTTGGCGGCTGGGACCTTCTCCCTGTGCTGGCTGCCAGGGTACGTTTTAGAGCTGTGCGTGTATTTGGGACTTTATCGGCACGGCCGCTCGTGGGAGACGTTTCATTTCGCCTGCACGGTCCTCCAGTATCTGCACCCCTGCGCCAACCCCGTCCTCTACGTGCTGCTGTCCAAACGCTACCGGCGCAAGAAGGACTGGCTGTTCAAATGCAGCAGGAAACGAGTTCACCCGCAGGTCGTTAGCGTGACGGAGAGTTTATGAGAGGTCGCGTCGAAACGAGCGTTCGGTTGGTTTGGGTGTAGGAGATCTGAATCCTCCCTCGTGCAAAACGCCTAATTGCGCGCGTATCAATTGAAACCCATGCATTGGTCTCACACCGGAAGCAATGTTGAACGGGACTGCACCTGAAACTACTAACGGACCACAAAACCAGAATTTTTCAGAGTTCAGAATACATCACCTGAAAGCTGAATAAATAAGCTTTGAACTTGAAAATGTAGATTGTGAGGGTGCAAAAAAAAATTATAATAAAAAAATAAAAAATAAAAAATAAATAAATATATATATATATATATAAAAATAATTATATATATATATATATATATATAATATATATATATATATATATATATATATATATATATATATATATATATATATATATATATATATACAGAGAAATATGGTCTTTAAAGTTGTTCAAATTAAGTTTTTGCCAATGTATATTACTAATCAAAGAGCTTCTTTGTTGAAAAACTATCTTCATGGAACATGATCTTTACTTAACACCCTAATGATTAATGTCATAAAAGAAAAATCAGTAACGTTGACCCAGTGCGTGGTTGGCTACTGCTGCGCTAAAATAATCTTGTGGCTCAGGGTCATACGGTCCTTATGAATCACGAGAAACAATTTCACAGCCATCTTTAGAGTTTTGTCTTATAGCTGTACAAAACAACTTGTACACGTGTTTTATTTAAGTTTTGATCTAAATGTTAACAGCTCAGTTAGCGGTTGCTGTGGTATATTGTTGAACTCGCAGTGTGTTGCCAAGGAAGGACTGCAGACATCCAGCTGTAACTCAATCCAACGTTTGTGTCTTTCACATTTGTATTAATATTTTAAATATGAATAATGAGCCGTTACGTCACTGTACAATTGCAAGTGGCATCACTGTAAATAAACATTTCTAACGCTTTAATTTAATAAAAAGGACTACATTTAACTGTGAACATCTGGTTACATCCGACAAATAAAGCGAAACGACTTGCAGAGCGTGTAATTTCTTATAAATTTTATTTCCACTTCAAAATAAAACACCACATGTGCTTTATTCCGAGAAAGGCGACCGATTTCAAACAGGCTTTACCTGAAATCAAGCACAGCCAAAATATAGATGCTTACATATCAACGTCGCCGCTTTCGAGTGCCCGCTCTTAGAAGAAAGCATATGTTTGAACGAGTATTTTATCACGCAGGCGTTGAAGTCCGTTTTTGAGCCGAGGAACAAAAAATAAATCAAACGCTTCCTAATTTCTCTCAGGCCAGGATTTAGTAAAGCTTTGTGCACCAAAAAGTTAAAAACAAAAAGTGCAAATGTGTAACAGAGCTAATCCAGATGATCTAAAAACAAATGTGCTTATGAATCCACATTTCTCTGGGTTCTCTGGGTACTGGTGAAGAAAAGTGCACCAGAACGTTGTCAGCATTTACAAAATGGTTCTAGAGCGCTTTACAGGTGGGTGGTAAGTGAAGTACACATCTGCGCCAGTGGTTAAACAAGGGAGCGTCTTTACCACAGAGGAGTTCGACCTCCGTTTATCCTTTAAACAAACAAATACTAGAATGTTAAAAATGAGAAGGCACAGCTCGTTAGCGTACTCAGGCCTTAACCCATCGATATACTCATGTGATACGAAAGCAGAGGAGAGATTTGTAAGAACTGCTGGAGGCCTAGTAATCGTCTCCTCGGCTGACCACCTCCTTGCAGGTGGGTCTCAGCAGGATGGTGTGTTCAAACTGGGCCGTGTAGCAGCCTTTGGTGTCACACAGAGGCGGGTAGGGGTCGATGATGCCCAGGTCGCAGAGGTTCTTCAGTGCCATTAAATATTTGGTCTCACCGAGGCGATCCAACCAGCGGCGGCAGAAGGCGAGAGTGCCGGAGTTCTCGTTGACCACATTCAACAAGTGCTTGGCTCTGGGGAGTCTGGGAATAAGAGGAACGCGAGCAGGTGAAGCATAATTCCGAGCTGCCTATCGAGGGATCCTATTTAGGCATCGTCCCAGAACATTTAAAGCGCCCCTGTTACGGAAAAACGAGTTCTCATGCAGTGCGTAAAACGGCTCCAAGTGAAATCTGAAAGTGTGTAAAGTTACTGTCTCTCAAAAGAAAGAATCGCTTAAACGAGTCGTATTTAAAATGAATTCCAAAACATTTTATGTTGATGTCAAAGTGAAACATTAGCATACTGCCCACTTTTACCCCCGGTTCTGAACGCACTTTTGGAACGGTAAAACTCACAAACACCGCTCTAAACCAAATCAATCACGGCATATTAGCATCACGCAAAGCAGGGTTTGGAAAAATGATTGATTTAGTGAATCATATGGGAGTCGTTGTGCAAATAAGTTAAAGCATAAATGCATATTATAAGCAAACAAAACTGTTATTTGACCTTGCATGCATGTCAACATTGTTGGGGACTTACGAAACCAAAGTATGAACCTTTCATTACCAATAACATTTTAAAGGGTTAGCCCATGTTTTACTTACCCTCAAAGCATCCTAGGTTTATAGGAATTTTCTCTTTCAGACAAATCCAATTGGAGTTATATTAAAATAATCCTGGCTCTAGCAAGAGTTAGAATGGGAGTAGGCAAGTGTTTTCGTCCAGGACATGAATTGTATTATGGATGTGCATGCTTTATTTGACTACTTTTGGATAAAAACACCCACCTACTCCCATTCTAACGTTGCAAGAAACAGGATAAAATGTTTATATAACTGACTGGATTCGTCTGAAAGAAAAAGTCATGCATCTAAGATGCTTTGAGGGCGAGTAAAGCATGCTAATTTTAATTTTTGGCGAACTAACCCTTTTAAGTCCAATATCTTCATACATCTTTGTCAGCCACACCTGACAAATTGCTTGTTTCTGGAGACTTACTTAGAAATAAGATTGGTACGCATCTCACCTTATTGGCACGTGACCAACTTCAAAGTTTTTCATGTAATGGGAACACTCCATGTCATCGTGCACCATGCCTTTCCCAGTGCTGCCGAAGGTCTCGATGGCATAAACCTCTCCTTCCTGTAAAAGAGCAAATTCAGCATATGAAAAGAAAGAATTGAATCCTTAACCGTGAGATTAATAACACTACATGATTGCCTTCCAAATAAAAGAGCAGCTTTACACCTTCATAGAAACACATCGACTCGACAAAGTGATGACTGGGCTCAGTAAGATTTGTTTGTGGCATCGTTTTAACACTTAATTAGCAAGGATGCATCCAATTGATAAAAAGTGACATAAAATGTACCAAAAGATTTCTATTTGAAATAAATAGAAAACAACAACAAAAAATGCATTGACAATTATCTTAAGCAGTAAATGAGCAAATTCAATGGATTTCTGAAGGATCATGTGACTCTGAAGAGTGGAATAATGATCCTGAACATTCAGTTATAGCAATAAATAAAAAAAACTTATTTCAAATTGTAAAAACTAATTCATAAGACTACAGCACTTTTTATCAAATAAATGCAGCTTTGGAAAGCTCCTCTCTTTCAGCCTTGTGGTGTGGACTGATAGAGACGTGTCAGCTTAGGGTTTTGTTGATAACTCTGGCACGCCCAAACTCTCAAAAACGTCCCTGTCCATTTTCCTTGAACATTTATTGGGTAACCAAGCATCGAAGATATCACCGCCGTGAAACCAGAACTTTGTAGAAAGTCACGCCGTACCTCCATCCTAGTGGCTTCACCTCCTTTCACTATAGGCACCGTCTTGCCTGCGTGAATCCTGTACTGTCCAATAGAGTGGCCATTAAGATTTCGGATCGGTTTCACTGGAAAGAAAAGCAGTATCAGTGGTGAAATCATATCTCGTGTTATTTCTAGGTCTTTGCTGTTAAGACGGTTTGTATTTACCTTGATACGTCTTTCCATCCAGTTCCACTTCATAAGACTCCATAACCTCTTGAATCGACTCTCCAATGTCACACAAACGAACGTCAATGCCTGCACACTGAATTGTAATGCCGACGAAACGCAAATGACTTAAACGTTTAGGGTTTCGAAAGATTTTTAAAAAATTTATAAAAAGAGAGAAATGTTGCTCCAGCGTTACATTGATCAAAAAGTTACAAAACGTTTCATTACAAACAATGAATACTGATTAAAACGAATCAGTTTCTACGAATTCTACTATGAAGCATTATAACTGTTTTCAACATTAATAATATTTTTTTAGGCAGCAAATCAGCATATTAGAAAGGTAAGTTGGGAGTAATCAGGCTTTATATATTCTGAAATTGTAATATACTACTCTTAGCACTGCATTTCTGATCGAATCAATTTCATCGGCATGTTTTGATTCACTCAGAAGCTTCAATTATAACTCTACCTTAATTCCAGTATTTGTAGCATCTTTAACAGCTTCCAGCAGTTTGTCGTACTTTGGGTTGAAGGTGACGGTGAAGGCACAGTCAATGATTCGACCTGGAAAACCGAAATAATCAAACATCAGCACACTGTAAAACAAAACGAACACTTCGAAGGAATTAAGATGGCAGCTGGGGAATCGCTGGTATGTCCGCTGCTGCAGACGCACCGTTGATGTGCGTGCCGAAGTCGATCTTGCAGACGTCGTCGTACTGGAGAACGGTGGGGTCTCCTGCGTTAGGAGTGTAGTGAGCGGCGCAGTGGTTCAGAGAGCAGCCGGTTGGAAAAGCTAAACCGGCGTTCAGACCATTTTCCTTGATCAGCTTCCTGGAGCAGTCTTCCAGTTTCTCACTAAGCGGAGAAAACGAGACCCGATTAGCAGATTAAACTCTGCACCAGTGTTCGGTGTAATTACATTACTTATCCACTGGGGGAAAAAAAGGGACTACAGTTAAAATTTACAGTTACAAATAATTTAAACTGTTCTAAAAAAAAAATCTAAATTTTATCTAAAGATGAAACAGAATGCAGTGTCTTTAAGAAGAAGAAACCACACAGATAAGACTAAAATCAGTCTAGTCTAATCTATAGGCATGAGAAATCTACAAAGCTTGAAGTGTCTACTTTCAAACGCACAAATGTTTATTAGATTAATCTAATTTTAATGGTTTTTTTGAAAGACCTGCTACGAGGAAAAGGCTGGAATTTACTTTGTGATATTACGTAGAATTTGTATCGATTTAAATATTACGTCACTTAAAGTAACAATGCTGCTTTTTAGACGGAGTATCTAGAAAAAAGCTAGATATTCTGCAGGTCATCCAAAGCGGTTTTGTGCTGAAGCTAAGCAGAGCTGTATAATGGTCTTTCTATAGAAATGTTTCTTTCATTTAAACTTTGACCACGTTATTACATGACTTTTTCACTTTATGAATACACAAAAATGTCATTTTTTTTAATGCATTTATTTCTCACTAAGTTAAGTGGTTAAAACCATTTGCATTCTAGATTTTGACCTAATAATGAAGCAGGTCGTTCCAGTGTGTCCAACTTAAATTTATATGAAATGAGAACTGAAAAGAGACTTAGAAGATTAGAAAATAGGAAGGAGGATGTCAATTGATGTAATCAGTGTAATGTTTTATTTAAAAAAAAGAAATGCATTTTTGTTAAACAGTAATACCAGTGACAACTGCAGAGTGCGCTACTTTTATTATACATTTTATAGCATTTTTTCAGCCTTTTTTATGCCACTGACATCATATATGTGATAGTTAAGAATATATTATTGTACTATTTTTCGTTTCAAGCTCATTTTTATATTTATAACACGGTTAAAGCCACACGACACGACCAGAAAGTTCCCTGAAAACCGCAATTGCAAACTTGTCATTAGGTACAGGTTTTAAAACGAGGAGTCAACGCACTGAACTAAAATCTATTTGAATTCATTGAAAGGATTTACCGTTGACCGTTTTTGCTCCATTTCGATAATAAAAATAAATTGCAGACAAAGACCCCAGCAGAGAAGTCGCGTTCTGTTAAAGAACGATTCGCTTGATTTTGAATCATTTAAGGCAATGATTCAGTGGTTCATTCATCAAGATGACTCACTGAAGATGCTACTGGAGGTTCAGTTTCACAGCAGCCTCTTTTTTTTCAACATTTGGTAATGTAATATAACATACACATGATAAATCATATATTCATGCTATATTTCAGCTACACAGAACTGTTATAAATTCCACTGCCTACAAAGGAAAGATATGCGTTATATTATCTATTTTATTAAGTGAAATTATTAATAAAACGTACGAATTTGTTACGCACGCATTTAATACTTTATGGGGAAAATCCCTTTTAAATGGGTCAAATGACTCTGAAACATTTGTGCAGTATTAAGTAAAAATCGTCAATCTGGCTTTCGTGAATTCCACATTTCTACAGAACCGAGGTCTCCCAATAAAGCCAACTAGACAAACGCAGCCCGCCGAACGGCGTCACTCACCAGATCTCGATCATGGTCAAGCCGGGCTTGATCCAGCTCGTGACGTATTTCCTGACCTGCCGGTGGGCCTCGGCCGCCTGTCTGAAGTCGTTCCACATCTCCTCATTGGCCTGATCCAAACATTTCTTCTCCTCGTTGGTCATGCGCCAGGCAGCGGCACGTCTGCGTGAAGCAAAACACATCCAGCCGCCGTGTTTTCAAACGTTTTATTTTTTTTAGAGCGCGTCGGTCTGCCTTACCCGTCTTGCATCGGCGGATATTCACATTCCTGGCCCTTGGCATAAACTCCATTGGTGTAAAGCTCGCAGATGGGGATAGACGGAGGATCCGTTTGAACTTTGGCTGGAATATCAATAAGATATATTCAATTTGGTTAAAAAAAAACGATGTGTATGAGTGACTACGGGCGGTAAATGTACACGATCACTCACGTCCTTTCTTTTTCTTCTTCTTCTTCTTTTTCTTCCCGGTCGAATCTCCTTCCTCGCCATCTGCCAAGGGGAAATTTCACAATAAAGCAATCGATATGCGGATAAAGATTCGTAGACGGGCATGGGATTGCGATGGGCTTAACAGACAAACCCTCTTCTGGCTCGTCCTCTTTTTCCTGGTCTTCTAAAGTTTGTTGCTCCAGTTGACTCGCCACTTTGGTGATGACAGGCTCTCCTTCACCCTCATGGCTTCCTGTAAATAACAGTGCAGAAAATTTGATGTAGATGCCGCAATATGCTTTACATTCGCCGTGGGTGCCTCGCGCACGTGGAGTCAGACCGCGTCCTCTTATAATAACATTACACAACTCGCCAGCTAACGCTAGTTAAACTCTCTAACCGGCCATTAACTCAACACCCCAGCGCGTAAACTAACCATTAAGCTCCGTTAAGATGCTTTAAGTCGCAATTAACCGAACGCCTTCTAAATAATATTTCAGATTTCTCTCATCGGGTTATCTGGACAGTTAAACGCCTGGGCCACGCGACACTTTCGTCCGTCTTAATTACCTACGGCTCCCGCTTTTGACTTCTTCTTCTTCTTTTTCTTCTTCTTCCCGGTCTCGTCGGCGGGATCGGCGGCCTCTTTGGGAAAGTGAGAGTCTCCGTTCGGTAAAATCTGCGTTTGTGCAGCCGCGGACTGCAGCTCCTGCGTCTGCTCGTCCGCCATGATGTGACCGCGCAAGGGATTGTGGGCGAAGCGTACATCATGCTCGGCGGGATCCCTGCGCGTTCGGCTGGATGGACCTTTTTACTCGAAAAAAGGTCCAACCGATAAGCCGTCCTGATCCCCTACGCGGTGTGCATAAAATAATAACCGAAGTGGGAGATAAGTAGGTATTTAATTGTTTGATCAAAATGGTTGTGATCATTTGCTCTGGATAAAAGCGACTTAAAACAAAAAGCTGTTCTCTAAATACAAGTATTTTCTTTATGCAAAGCTTATCTTCACAACTACACGGAACCAGTTATACAAGAAAAATGGTGGATTTATATTTGTGTATTCTTTCTTTTGTTTTGGATGTACTGCGCATATAAAACATTTACGATAATAAGCGAAAAAAGGTATGATGTTTACAATTAAAATATCCACATTTTTCCATTCCAAAGAGCTACACAAACCTGAAAACATATTCAGGTAACCATTAACTAGTGAAACACCCCACTGACTTAAAACCACCATTTACAAAAAATACAAAATAATAAACGTTACGCCCCTGTTAAATTAATTAATTTTTAAATGCATTTTATATCGTGGCAAACAATTACTAATGTTTTTGGACCTTAAAAAAACGTATAGGTATAGTTAAAAGTTGTATAAATGAACACAAAGTACATCGTTTACTTATTTCATAATAAACATGTGGCATGGCATTGTTAGTTATAGTTAAATATGTATATATATATATATATATATATATATATATATATATATATATATATATATATATATATATATATATATATTATATATATATGATGCCCC
>NC_056723.1:2320084-2337584 GCF_018831695.1 Puntigrus tetrazona | reverse complement strand
TTTTTATATTTTAGATAAATTTAATTTCTGTAATATAGTACTTTTTTTTCATTGATTTTTGTAATTTTTTCACGTTTGTATTATATTAGAATCATATATATATATATATATATATATATATATATATATATTTATTAATTTTATTGTCAATGTAAATTATAAGCTATATAGCTTTTATAAATGTAATTATTAAATTATTTTTATTTCAGTTTTTTTGTAATTGTAGTTTCAACTGGATAGTTTAACATACAAATTTAGCTGAATCATTTATTTTAGTAGTTTTATGATACTTTCTGTATTAGTTTTACCTTTAGTAGTAATAATATAGTGTAACATTTTTGTAATATTATTATTATTATTTTGTAATTATATATATAAGTTCACATTTTAGTTTAGGTTTGAGTAATTCCAATTGCTTTTGATATTTCTATTAGTTTTTTTCTTCTTTTTATATAGCTTTATTAAATAATTTATCATTGAGTTATTTTAATTGCAGTTTTTATTTTAATAATTGTAGTACGTCAACTTATTTAGTAAAGTTAGCTGCCAAGGCTCATTTTTAATTTTAATTTTGAGTTTTCCATCTAATAATACATATTATATAATAATATATTATGACTAAATTACATTTCCCATCAGTCTTTGTTGCAGCACAATAATTATAAAATATTAAAGCATGAATTATTCACCCACTTTATGTTTTTGTGTTGGGGAAAAAAATTTAGAGGCGAAAAATTTAGGAAAAAAATTACTAATTTATTCAGACCAAAATTACATCGTAATTACAACTCTCAATCAGATAAGTGTGAACGTCCTAAGAAGACTTGAAGACTCTCCTCATTGACCGAGCATGTTCTTTTGCAGTTCATTCAAGATTGTGCTGTGAAGTTTACACAGAACGGGAGACGCTTTCCGGTCCGGATGATTCACCTGCGCCTTTGATCTTCATTAACGCAGCGTCCTAATTGTGAATGTATATTCTTATTAAGTATTTCTACCATTTATACATTTTTACTTGCTCCGTTTAAAACAAAACCTACTTTCTATCCTGTATTTTGGAACATATATTTGTATCTAATTTAATAAACTCAAATTCAGCGACTTTGACATGCCTGTATTTATAGGACACTCTGTTTCCGGTCAGGACGGAGGTTGTTCTTTTGGCACAGCGGACGCAAACGTGTTCCATAACCCACAAACAACATCTTTAACACGCATCCGATGGCTCGGGAAGTAGTCCACCAGCGTAGGCTCATCGGTGCTATTTTCAGCGCCGTGTCCCAGCTGTCCGTAACGGCCTAATAATGACACAGACAGAGGAAAGGCAACTTTTAGCCTTTTTTAAAGGAAATAAGAATGACCACACTTTACCTTTTAACAGTTTGGGGTCAGCGTCGTGTATTTTTTAAAGAATTGATTCGCTCTCAGGCCCTCCAAGGTGTGCATGATTTTCATTCTTCGTGGGAACCGGTTTGGAGAAATGCAGCATTCCATCACCAATGGAAGTGAATGGGTGCCGTCAGAACGAGAGTCCAAACGGCTGATAAAAACGTCGCAATAATCCACGCCAGACCAGACCAGACCAGAGTTGATGATTCGAGAAGAGAAAAGCTGTGTGTTTGTAAAAATCCGTCATTAACGTATATTTTAATTTCAAACCGTTTCTTTCGGCTAATAAAACTGCTTTCTCCAGTTAAAGTTTCGATGTGAGAGGATAATAAAGGAGGTGTTATTATGAATTATGGGCTCATTTTAGACCGAAGCTTAAAGTGAAAGTTGAATTTATTTTGTACGAATTATCGTGTTTTCATCAGCTGTTTAACTCTCATTCTGACGGCACCCATTCACTGCAGAGCATCCATTGCTGAGCAAGCGATATAATGCTACATTTCTTAACATCTATTCATCTGGCCTAAGGGTGAGCAAACTTTCCTTTCCGAATGAAGTATATAAACGCAGCTTTGCTCATCACGAGAGGCTATTTACATTTCTAGGAAACAAAAGAAACTCTTACCCCACCCCCAGGTGTAGAGATCCCCCGTACCTACGCATAAAAAAGTGAAATGATTAAGTTTTGAACTGTTGAGTCCAGGTAATGCTCCGCTGATCAGATGTGGATCTCACCGCTGACGGCCGCCGTATGACGGGATCCACAGCTGATCCGGACCACCTCTGACACATTAGAGATGTCTACTAGAGCTGGGAACGCTTGAATAGAAATAAACACATCCGCTTCCTTCTTTTCATTTTCCTTCGTGGGCTGCTCAGCGTTTCCTGCACAGTAACATAACCATGTAACTGTAATAATACATTCATATGTGCAGTCATATATACACATATACACACATACATGTACATATATATATTACCGCTTTTTCCTTTGAGCCTTTGCTCCTCCAGGCCTCTAGATGGCAGACCGAGCTGCCCGCTTTCATTCCATCCCCACATGTACAGGTCCCCACCAACTAAACACATATTTCAGATGGACAGTCTGAATATGAGCAACCGAACGGCTGAATCTGATCGCGAAAGTTCGAGGGAAACTGACCGCTGACGGCAGCGGAGTGCCAGTTCCCAGCAGACACCGCTCTGACCGGGACGCCCCACAGAGCCTCCAGCACCTGAGGATCCTCCTGAGACGTCAGAGCGCCGTGACCCAGCTGACCGTGACTGACAAAACAGACATCCGCTCCGTTTGACATGCAGTGTTTAAAGTGTTTTCACAGTAAAAGGATAAAAATTAATGCTTTTAACAATTTAAATAAATAATAAATATATTATTATTATTAATAATAATATATATATATATATATATATATATATATATATATATATATATATATATATATACACACACACACATTAATGACCATAGTTACTTTAGTATTATTTATATATTATTTATTATTTTTAAATGTTGTTTTCAAACTTTATTTTATTATTGAATTTTTTATATTTTCAGATTAAAATTGTAATAAAATTTAAAAATAATGACTTTTTTTTGCAACTTTGCAACTTTATGTGCATTTGCCATTTTTATTAAATATTTCTATTTAGCTTTCATTTATTTAAGCATTCGTTTTGCAATTGTAGTTTTCAAAAGTAATTTGACGTGCTTTTGTAATTTGTATTCAGTATTTTTTACTGAGCTTTAATTCATTTTTAATTTTGCATTTCGTTTAGTTGCCATGCCAAATTTTCCGTTTAAGTTGAGGTTTTTCACCTTTAGAGTTTTTTCCATTTATTATTTTATCTTTAATAGTTTTAGCTTGCAATAACAACGCTGTAAAATTAGAATTTCTAATAAAGTATGCCTAATTGTCATTTTAAAAAATTGCTTAATTTTTTTACAACCTAAAATATGATATTTTTGAATAAAATATGCTCAGCTGTCAATAAAATAAATAAAAAATATGCTTAATTTTCTTATTTACAATCCGTTTTGTTCTACAATAATAATATATTATTTTTGTTAACGCTTTAACAATTTTTATTCACTACAACTAACATTAACAAACAATGAGCGCTACATTTACAGAATTTGCAAACACTGTAAAATTAAATACCATTAAAAGCTCTGCCTTTAATATCTTATTAGTAAATATTCTTGAACTTAGGCAAATCATGGTTTAGGAGTATTTTAATGGGTTCGTGTACCTTCCGGATCCCCAGGAATACACGGACCCGTCCGACGTCAGCAGCACAGCGTGTTCAGAGCCCAACGCCAGGCTCACGGCGCAGAGTTTAGAGCAGAGAGGACGGAAGAAAGGAGGTCTGGCCACGATGTACCCCCCTGACACCAACGGCAGCGAAACTGAACAAATGCATCATGTCAATATCATCATACCAGCAACAGATTCACTCTCAAAACACGATAGGGCTATGCACAAAAAGCCATTTGCATTCTACCGGTACTATCGGAGAGCTCTTGCTCGCTCTTCCACACGAGCTTGTTTTGTGGCTGCCGGATTTCCCAGCATTCCACTTTGCCTGTGAAGCTGAGCGTCAGATATCTTTCACCGATGAGAGCGTCCGTGCAGCCCTGACTCTCAATACCCGCGCAGAGCTCTTGTGATGAGCCGGACACGCACACATGACTGCCACCTAAAAACAACATTGACTTGGATTACGCACGGAAGATGTGCATGGGATGCATCTCACGGGAACAAAGAGTGGGATAAAAAATATACGCGAGAGAGAAGCACGAAGCTAAATCAATATAAATATAAATATTTTTAAAAATAAAATGTATACTTGTTCATTGCTGCATTGCAAATTGTACATTTTTTTGAATGACTTTGTGTACATTAGAAATAGTAAAGCTGACATTTAAAAAAAAAAGGTATATAATGTGAGCAAGCGGTATGAACAAATGCATATATATTTTATGCTAATTACTGTATAGTTGTGCGTGTGACTAATATCGTAGGAAAAACCTAAAACAAAAAGGAAAAAAAATTATTTAAAATATTTTGCTAACTCGTAATTGCATATAAACATTTCAGAATTTTTTTAAAAATATATTTAGAATATAAATACAAATATAGACAAACATGGAACACTTACAAATATATACTGTATGTGTGTGTGTGTGTATATATATATATGTATGTGATTGATAGCTCATCGTTTGACAGCACTATAATGTAAATTCATTTTATTATTTTATCGATTATTATTAGAATTTTATTACTGAAACAGCAATGCATAAATCATGTGTAAGCTGTGGCTAATATGGTACAAATAGTGCGTGTAAATAATTTGTGTTATTTTATTTGATTATTTTTCATAATATGAAAAATGTCAGAAATGACATTTAAAGTAATGCACGAAACAAAATCTATATAGAAATAATGCAAGTCATTTTATCATTATTATTTAACTAAACATTAGAAGCCATGAATATGACTAATATTGTATAAATTATTTATATATATATATATATATATATATATATATATATATATATATATATATATATATATATATAATTTTTAAAAGCTTATTTACTTAATTACATTATAGATCAGATAAGGTAAGATTAGTAATGTTGATTTGTTTACTTACAGTCAGTGTGATGCACATCAGCTCTGGAGCTCCAGCTGGCTCTGACTCTGCAGTGTGATCTGAACACATCTGAGATCAGGACAGGTTTGTTCACTTTACACGACACCTGTCCACTCACATCCCACGGCCTTATCTGACCAAATCCATTGAAACCAAAGCCAAACCAACTCATCGACATAAAGAGCCTTCACTTGCTTTCATTCGTTTAAGTTCTCTCAACAGCAACTAGGAACGTCTAAAGCCGGAACAAAAGCGCTGTCTTCTGTCAAAATAAAAGTTCAAACGTGCGTTAGAAGGAATTATAAGCAATCTAAAATAAATGTTTATGATTAAAATACGAGCACATTATATGATATTATATTACATTACATTATATTATTATAAAACTTAAAACCATTGATCATATACGGGACTTTAATTTTGAAGCCGGTTCCGATTTGCAGCCATTATGAGGAAGCGCGCCAGGCGTTCTGGCTTCACTTTGTTTCTATGGCGGATCTGAGGGCTGCTGTCACTCACGGTGTCCGTAACGACTGTAAATAAAACACAAATACTATCATTTACACTGATTCCACTCCGCTTACCACAAGATCAATATTGAGGCTTCGGCTTCAGCAGCCTTGGAGCGCCAGGTGAGGGGTTACTGTAATAAAATAAAGCACTTTGTTTCAAGTCTCCGGCAGTGTGCGTGAGTTCAGCTTGTAGGTGCAGATTTCAGCTTCATCAGCTTTAAATGTGTTTAAAATGTGTTTTGTTGTGTGTAAATTGTTTCGGTTATTAAAAAACAGTAGGTTAGGGTCGCAGTTTTTGCCTGTACTCCGAACTAGTCTCAGTTTGTGGACTTTAGTAAAGGTTTTTGGGAAGAATGGGTGATGTGTGCTAGTGCTGTTAGCTCCACTGGAGATTCAGGTCTGAATCTGCTTTAATATCGTTTTTTTTAGCTGTCTGGTCTAATTTGAGCCAAATCTGATTTTAATTGCATTCTCGGTTTATTCGTTCTACTCTGAATTTATTGTCACGTCTGCAATGTTAGGTCCCGGTCAAACTGATCCTATCTGAATCTGATCCTAATCTGGTTTCTATTAGGAGTCTGATCTGGTTTCAATCTGAATCGGTCATACCTATTCTAATCTGATTGCATTTCAATTCCGAGCCTGATTCCAATCTGATATGAACGTGACTTGATATCTGTTCTGAATCTGATTAATGGCTGTTTAAATCTGATGTAATACCTCTTTTCTGCACGTTTATGCGTGTGTTGAGAGCCATAAATGAACTCCACGCCCTTTTCACAGCCCTGCCCAGGTTTCTAATGGGTTTTGAAATGATGTGATGAGCTATCGATAAACCTGCATTATTAATCGGATCGTTCTCTTTCTCTCTGTAGCCATGGCGTCTCTGTCCGAGGAGGTGTTGCTGGTGGTGAAGAGGGTCCGTCAGAGGAAGCAGGACGGGACTCTGTACCTGATGGCCGAGCGGATCGCCTGGGGTCCGGAAGGCAAGGACCGCTTCACAGTCAGCCACCTGTACGCCGACATCCGCTGTGAGTTTCGCATTTCAGCCTCTGAGTCTCAAGCACAGTTTAGCTCCAAGCCCTACCAAACACACCCGATCCAGCTAGTCACGCTTTTAAGGATCACTAGAAACTTCCAAACAGGCACTGTAGCCCTCCGGGAATTGAGTTTGAGACCGCTGGTTTAGAGGAACCACGAGTGCATGACCACATACTAAAATAGATCAATTTTGAAATAAGATTAGGCACGGATTAATAGCGTAGCAATAGGTTAAGACAGACCTACCATGAGCTCTAAGCTTGTTCGGTGATGCTAATGTAGAAACAATAGTCAGTTATTAATCTTGGAAATGAAATGTTCACTCTTACGAAGAACTGCACAAAATTATTCATACACTTTAAAACAACTTCTTTATATATACATTATTGTATGTTACAAATAATACAGTTTGCACCCATATATTATCCAACAATGTATTAATACATAATGGCCTTTTATAAAGCATTATTGGTGTGCATCTTAACACAAAACAAAGCAAAAACACTGACATGTTTTAAGATCAGTCAGTGCAAGTTTCTATTTATGTAGCACTTCTGTTAAAATTATTATATGCACGATCAAAAGTAACAGTAAAAGTCTTTATTTCAGATTAAAATAAATGCTATTCTTTTGAACCCTTTATTCATCGAACAATCCAAAAATCGTGGCTTCCCACAGAAATTTAAAGCAGCACCGACTGTTTTCAACATAGTTAATAAATGTTTATTGAGCAGCAAATGAGAATATCGTATTATGTGAAGGATCATGTGACGCTGAAGACTGGAGTAGTGAGGCTGGAAATAAATAACATTTTTAAGCATAACAAATGTTTACTTAACACGTTATATTTGTGCGTTTGTTCACATCAGGTGTCTAACGGGATCTGTATCTTCTGTCATTTTTCTCATGCGCAGGTCAGAAGATCAGTCCTGATGGGAAGGCGAAGATCCAGCTCCAGCTGGTTTTGCACACGGGAGAAAGCACCACCTTTCATTTCTCCAATGAGAGCACAGCACTGAAGGACAGAGACGCCACCAAAGAGCTCCTGCAGCAGCTCCTGCCCAAGTTCAAGAAGAAAGCCAATAAAGAGCTGGAGGAGAAGAACAGGTCCAATCTCGCTTGCCGTCGTTAAAGAGAGAGAATTCACCCAGAAACGAAAATTCTGCCGTCGATCGATCAAATATAAAAATGGTTTATGCAGCTCTTAATCGTGTATCGCTATACACCCAAAGCGCTTTACAATCACGTGTAAGTAAAATAATAATGGCTAGTTTTGCGGACGCACCAAGGATACATTTTGTGTGCAAAGAAAACAAAAATAACCACTTTATTTTTGTGTCACCCTACGCTTTTTTTGGAGAGTATCACGCACGTAAACGACACGTGCAATGCGTGTGCAGAGAAGTTGTTTGCATTCAGTTCGAAGCGTGAACAACAGTGTTGGGGTGACGCTTTACAAGAGATTAGTGGAGTCACTAAGTAAAGTAAAGCATTACTTTTTTTTTTTCTTTTACAGGAAAATACCTGTGTTACTTTTTGAGAGAAGTCAGAAGTGCAGTGAATTAATTCATCAAACTCGCAAAAACAGATTTAGTATTCATCGAAATGAATTAAAATTTAAATTAAATTAAATGTTAACGCAAATATCTAATCCCATTTTACTAACCGGTGTCTTCGCTGCCGATCTTTATCCAGTTCAGCCGTGCTGATGAGCAAAAATGACTTTAGATAAACGACCAATAGTAGACCTGCTGTATTCTGCTGCACAGACGTGAATTGATTTCTCCTTCAGCCCGAGGTTTATTTATTGCACTTTTTGGTGTGAAAGGCCTTTTTACGTGTGCTATAAATAGAACTACTTGTATTAAATACAAACAATCAAGCGCCGCTCGCGTTTAAACGGTAACTCAAAAGTAACGTAATCTAATTAGTTACTTTTTTGTACTTTTAAAAGTAACTTTCCCCAACATTGGTAATCTGCATGCATATGTCGTGTATGTTACAAATGTGATGCCTGTAGGATGACGCGGAGGAGACAAATTGTTGAATAAGAGTTATTTTAGTTTTCTGTGCGCACAAAAAATATTTGTAAAATTATGGTTGAACCCCTAAGTTATTTTAACAATCTCCTTACTGCATCTCTGAGCCTCAGAGAGGTCTCGTAATTCATCAAACATGTATTGATTTTGGTTCTGAGGATGAGCGAAGGGTTTGGAGCGACACGAAGGCGAGTAATGACTGACGGAATTGTCATTTTTGGGTGAACTGTCCCTTTAAATTCTGACACTATGTTAGCAAACTGGGCGCCTGACTGCTGATGTTTCGTGCTCCAGGATGTTGCAGGAAGACCCCGTTCTCTTCCAGCTCTATAAGGACTTGGTGGTGAGTCAGGTGATCAGCGCTGAGGAGTTCTGGGCCAATCGGCTGAGCCTGAATACTGTGGAACACTCCGTCTCCAACAACAACAAACAGGAAGTGGGCATTTCTGCTGCCTTCCTGGTGAGCTCAAATGCGTCACGTGACTGACGGTTTGATGAGAGCAATTACAATGTAAATTCGTGCCATGATTGTGTCGTTACCGTGGTTACAGGCCGACATCAGACCACAGACGGATGGCTGCAACGGCCTGCGTTACAATCTGACCTCTGACATTATCGAGTCGATCTTCAGAACCTACCCTACAGGTAAGAGATGCGATTATGATCTTACTCAAGCTAGTACTATAATCGTTACCACTATAACTGACAGCTTTCTTCTAAGGCCACATCCTAATTGATAGGGATTTTCATAAGTGATAGGGATTTAGAAGACATACATAGGCAGCAGTTCACTTTTTCATGATGTGTTTTGTCATTAAGATAAGTGAGCGATACTGTATCTCATAATTATTACTTGATTAGCATAATTTTGACTTGAATTCCTTTAAAAAAATTTTTTATTGTTTTTATGTCCTTATTTCGCAATTAAATTTCAATTTTAGTCTCATAATTTATTTTATAATTTTAACTTTTGTCTTAATTTATCTTTATCTCATCTTCCGCCATAACGATCTCATAATTTTGTCCTTTTACATTGTAGTTTTAATTTAGTTTAAAGAATTTTAATGTCAACGATCATCATTTTTCAATGTGATCATTTCAAATTTCATGGCATAATTGTGATTATCTCATAATTATCAAGCAGCATCTCATAATTTCTACAATCTTTTATAAATGAATGTGGCTTATGTAATAACTATGACCTTTGGCCTATTTCCTTCTCCTCGATAAATACATGTAATGCTTTTAAAATTTGACCGAAAGATGGTCAAATCAATCATAACAGGGTCATTTGCACATAGTAGTCTTTAATGTACAGTAGCCTTAAAAAAACGGATTTGCTTTGTGCTAAAAAGACTAATATTACAGCGTAAAAGATATAATTATAGTGCTATGAAAGTATTGAATATGACCCTTTCTCTCTCTCTGCCTTCGATTGCAGTCAAGCAGAAATACGCTGAGAATGTTCCTCACAACATGACGGAGAAGGACTTCTGGACACGGTTCTTTCAGTCTCATTACTTCCACAGAGACCGGATCAACACGGGCCAGCAGGACATCTTCTCAGAGTGTGCCAAACAGGATGAGAAGGGTGCTTGCGTCTTAATGCTGTATTTTGAGATCTTATAAAGCCCGAAGGAACTCCCCTTGTTGACGGAGTTTGTCTTCGCGTCTTTCAGGCCTGAAATCGTTGGTGACCCAGGGAGTGAAGAACCCCATGGTGGATCTGCTTTCACTCGAGGATAAAACGTTAGATGAGGTGAGGGATGCTACACTCTGAATTGCACTTCCGCCGCGTTGCGTGATTCGGTGAAATTGTACCCCTGTGCGTCTCTTTAAGGGTTACGGCACAGCGACGGCTCCCACGACGTCTAACGCATCCAACAAATCGCTGAGAGAGAACAGCAACTCTGCCATAATCAAACGCTTCAACCACCACAGTGCCATGGTGCTGGCGGCCGGCCTGCGCAAAGCGTGAGTGTCCGGACATCAGAGCGCGGGAGTTTGCGTACGCGTGTCACAGATATGTTAATCAGTGTGTGTGTGTGTGTGTGTGTGGTGTATAGGGACGCTCCCAGTGATCAAGCCAGTGAGACCAGCAGCACTGATGGGAACTCCAGAGATTCAGATTTCTTCCAGCCGCCACTCAAAAAGGTGGAATGCTGTTCGACACAAAAAACACCCTTTTAGATGTACATAAATAATTACACAAGTATTCATATCGTGGAATTATCAATTTACTAAAATATTGGAAATGGATAATTCCATGATAATAAAAACTATCTGTCTATCTCTGTCTGTCTGTCTATCTATCTATCTGTCTATTTGTCTGTCTGTCTATCTATCTATTTATCTCTCTCTGTATGTCTGTCTGTCTATCTATCTATTTATCTCTCTCTGTCTGTCTATCTGTCTGTTTGTCTGTCTATCTGTCTGTCTATCTGTCTGTCTATCTGTCTGTCTGTCTATCTGTCTGTTTATCTGTCTGTTTATCTGTCTGTCTATCTATCTATTTGTCTGTCTATCTATCTATCTGTCTGTCTGTCTGTCTATCTATCTGTCTGTCTATCTATCTATCTATCTATCTATTTATCTCTCTTGTCTGTCTATCTGTCTGTCTATCTATCTATTTATCTCTCTTGTCTGTTTCTATCTGTCTGTCTATCTATCTATTTATCTCTCTGTCTGTCTGTCTGTCTATCTGTCTGTCTATCTGTCTGTCTATCTGTCTGTCTGTCTGTCTGTCTGTCTATCTGTCTGTCTATCTATCTATTTATCTCTCTGTCTGTCTGTCTATCTGTCTGTTTATCTGTCTATCTGTCTGTCTCTCTGTCTGTCTATCTATCTATCTATCTATCTATCTATCTATCTGTCTGTCTGTCTGTCTATCTATCTGTCTATCTATCTATTTGTCTGTCTATCTATCTATCTATTTATCTCTCTGTCTGTCTGTCTGTCTATCTATCTATCTATTTATCTCTCTGTCTGTCTGTCTGTCTGTCTATCTATCTATTTATCTGTCTATCTATCTATCTATTTATCTCTCTGTCTGTCTATCTGTCTATCTATCTATCTATTTATCTCTCTGTCTATCTGTCTGTCTATCTGTCTGTCTATCTGTCTGTTTATCTGTCTGTTTATCTGTCTGTTTCTATCTGTCTGTTTATCTGTCTGTCTATCTATCTATCTATCTATCTATCTATCTATCTATCTGTCTGTCTATCTGTCTGTTTATCTGTCTATTCATCTATCTATCTATCTCAGTGAGAGAGAAAATAGATAAAGGTTAATTATAGATTAGATGTATATAGATGGATAGATTGGAGTATATATTATATAATAGACAGTAATTAGACAGTTATAGATAATTAGACAGTTATAGAAAGATACAGACAGAGAGAGATTAGATATAAATTGAATAGAGAGAGAGAGAGAGATACATATAGATAGATTCTATTTTATATAATATATTAAAGAGAGATCTATATATATTTATAGATATATCATGTATATGACATTATACTGTATATGTTATAATGTGTGTATATATTTATTCTAATTATTTACATATGTAAAAAATGTTGTACACACACATTTATATGTATTGACTGTGTTTATGTTATAAATTAAAATTATATCTGTCTCTATATCTATCTGTCTTTCTGTGTGTTATATTTTTATTTAATATAAAATAAAATGTTTGTATTATTAAATTCTTATCATGATATGATGATCAGTATTTAGGAAACAATTAGAGCTGGTTGAATTACAGGAATCACATATTATTGTTATTTTTTTTTAAGTTCTGCACGAGGAGCATCAGATCATGTTGTTGATTTTATGGCTCTTCAGGTAAAATTACAGGAATCCATAGAGTATGACGACCTGCAGGGTGACTCCGGGCGCAAGACCATCGCTCTGAACCTGAAGAAGTCAGACAGGTAAACGACCACCGATCTGTCCGGCAATTCATATTAGGAGCTTTGCATCTTACGTCTGTTTGATCCTGTAAGATATTCCCACGGCCCGGTTCCTCTTCAGTCACAGCATTACACCTCCAGTCAAGACATCATCAACTCCATCGGCATTATCCAGCACGAGATGAGGAGCTATAAACCCCGTCTGACGCAGGTACGCCTCTGTGGCTGTGAGTCCTGGATTCTAGCGTGTTTCATTACAATAATCTGTGGCCTGTTTCAGGTGATGTCCAGCGGTGCAGCGAGCTCTGCCATCACAGCACTGTCCCCCGGAGGAGTTCTGATGCAGGGAGGAGGCCAACAGACCATAAACCGTGAGCGTTCATCAGATGTTGCTTCCACTGACATTTTAATGCAAGAAATTTAAAACAGTTGTTTTAAACCTCATTAGGGCTTTGGCTGTCCATTAACTTGATCTATACTCTCTTTGTGTATATTTATGTAGAATTAGTGCCCAGCGATGTTCAGAACGAGCTCAAGCACTTATACACAGCCGCCGGAGAGCTGCTTCGACACTTCTGGTCCTGTTTCCCCGTCAACACTCCCTTCCTGGAGGAAAAGGTCGAGAAATGCACCTTCGGTTATTTTACGAATTTGAATACGGGAGTAGTTTTGTCTCGTTGCATCGTGATTTGTTTCATCCCGCTCGCAGGTGGTAAAGATGAAATCGAACCTGGAGAGATTCCAGGTGACCAAGCTCCACCCCTTTCAAGAAAAGATCCAGCGGCAGTATTTGAGCGCGAATGTAAGGCCACGCCCCCTGACCACACCCACTCCATTAACTCTAATGCGTTCTGCTGCTTAGAGTAAAACATAAATAATTCATTTTAGAAGAAGGGCAGACCAGAATTGATCATTTCTAGAACCGTGTGGAAGAACTGGTTCAGATAGTGTAGCGTATAAATCAGTGGCGGTCATTTTAAAATAAAACAAAACATTTTAGGCTTTTTCCAATTTTTTTCAATGAAGCTTGGTGACTTCTATGGCGCATGCTATATGATAAATAAATAGATAATAGATAAATAGAAGTAGAAATATAATATAATAGTAAATTATAATATAGCAATAAGAATATAATTGAATGGTCTAACATTATAATCATGTCTAAAAACACTTAAAAGCAATTAGGTAATATAGATTTATATGTTTAACTTAAACACTGTATTTAATTTGAAATCAAATGAAATATTTTACTCATATTTGTATCATGTAAAAATAAATGTGCATAATTTAGAGATAAGTATTGTCTAGAACCATAAAACTCTTAAATATTAAAAACATATTATTGAAACAAAATATTGCGCATTTAATACGTTTAATAAAAATGTTATGCTTATTGTCTTTGGTCTGTTTGGACAGCCAAGCATCACAGATTGATGCGTTTTTAGTTCAGAATAAATACAGTAAATTAAATACAGGATTTAAAAAGGTTCTCGTGTTATTAATGCATTGGGATTTTTCTCTGTGCAATCGGTCGCATTTTGATATTTTTGTCCATATTGTATGAACATTTATAAATATCTGTTTTTGAATATTTTTGATGGCCTTGCGGTAGAAATGCGTAACGCTTTCCCCGTGTTTTCTGATCGCGTCAGCTAACGGGCCACCTGGAGGAAATGCTTCAGGCTGCGTACAGCAAGTTCCAAGTCTGGCAGACGCGGCGAATGATGAGAAAGACCTGAGGAGACGCCGAGAAATCCGGGAAAGAGAGAAAAGACTCTGGGTGAATTTAAAGAAAGAGGGAGAACAACAGAGACGCTCTCTCCCAGCTTGGGCCGGATGGAGCCTGCTGGGCGGAATTTCCAGCCAATCAGAGCCGGAGGTGCTAGTGAGCGCATCTGCCTGGGGGAGTGGCTTGGAGAAGCTAATTCTGTAATCTTATTGGTCCGCGTGGAGATGGGCTGCGCCAGTCACAAATAACTGTAATTATTTTCTTATCTCTCTTTACTTTGTTTGTTCCGTTCCGTTCCGTTCTGTTTTTTTTTTTCTCCAGTGGATAATTTCAGTTCCTAGGTAACATATGACATTTTAACAGTGTTGTATTTCTGCGATGACCAAACTGGGCTCGGTAATAATATCGGTGGAAAGATTTCTCAGGAACTTATAACGTTTAATGCAAAGGACTCCGTTCGAGGGAAAAGCTTTTAAGTCGATGATAAGGAGGACTCCTCGCAAACTGGATATTGCAATCCATTTCAACCCTCCCGATGCTTGAGGCTGATGGGTATCAGTTGCTCAAGTCACGCCAATGGGAGGGATATAGCAATACTGTAAAAAAATAAAAATAATAATAATAATAATAATTTCTATGTAGTGCATTTACTGATCTGTGGCACAACCGCGTGCACACGCTCATCCGCACTGCTTTATAACGTGTCTTCTCTAGCTGCACTGAGTTGTGGATGTTATTGCAAATAAAGTCGAGATTTAAACCGTTAAACTGGGGTTGTGTGTTTGTGTGTGTTGCGTTAAAGAGCTTCTGCAAAGTTCTCGTTTACCAAAGTGTACATGCACCGAGGAAGCTGTTGTGTTACACACCGAAAACCAGAAGAGGAAGCACTGTTATGACTGTTTTCATGCAAAAAATAGTTCCATTTCAAATTAATGGCATGCCAGATAAGAATGAATTTGTGCATATGTTTTTTTGTGTGTCTGTTTAGACCTATTTATTATATAATGCACTGTTACTAATGATCATTATATTTGTTTCAATATTTTTTATTCTTATTTTAATCAATTTTAATATTTTAATTAACTCATTTCTTAATGAATGTAGAACAGATACCATACATAGGTTTTCCAGGCATTTATAAAAAATATGCTATGTAATAAAAATAAACATTTTAAAAAATATTAAAATGATCTGTAATGGCAATAGTGATAATTCAATCATTTACATGATCAATTTATAATTTATTGTAATATAGTTTATAAATTTACAATACACACGCACACATTTTATTGTGTTATTTTTATTATTTGCATTTTTTAATTTTAGCTATTTTTATTTTAAGAAATAAACAGGCTCAAACCCAACTTTTAAACCGATTCTTTTATTTGAGCAATTAAAAATGCTTAATATGATTTTGCATTAAAGTAGGTCACTTATCAAATCATGCAACAGGATTAGTGCGTAATCAATATTTTTTGTATGTTATAATAACAAGACCCACCAAACCGCTTCAATCTATCTTTATATATACAATAAATGCAAACATCTACATCTGAATCTAGTGCTTAAACACATTAACTTCAAGGTTGTAAGATGTTTGAGGGTAAGGTCTTTGCTATTTTTGCTTGCTGATGAAACTTCATTCTCCAGAGCATCTCGAATATCAATCAATACCAGCAAGAGCTTTTAATGGACCGGTGGACCCCAACCTACTGCTAGTGCACCTGCGCGTCTGTGACAGTTTTTTGTTTTTTAAAGCACATGTTCGTAGATGAAACTTAAACTTTTAATGCATGATTATACGATTTAATTACACTGATAATATATTTCATATGTAAAGTGTCTGATGGCGAGTGTTGTCCAAAGGCGCCGGAAATAGTTCCCCTCGTGAATCCCTGCGCCTCACAGTAAGTGGAGCCTAATGGAGAAGTAGCGCCGGTCAGTTTTTAGTCAGCTGTCAAACACACACACACACACACACGATCTTCACACACTATGTGACTGGGTTTTACTACATTTCTAGAAATTTCGCGGATTTAAATGCGCCTGGAGCTCTGGAGAAGGTAAAACGCCTTTTTATACGGTTTATTTGATTTCATATACTTTAGAAATGCCGGGGGCGACACATTTACCTCCTCAAATGAGTTAAACTTCTCTTTAGCTGTAAAGTAAACAACGTTAAAAGTGTTTTGTTTTTTGTTTTTTTAATGTTGCCTAAACGTGAATGTGATTAACACAACGTTAATGACTTACTCATTAGCAGGAGAAAAAGAAACTAAAACGTTGTCGGTCGTGAACGTCCCCGAGTTTCCAACTTTCACGTTTATTAAACCGTTTAAGGATACGACGATTAACAAACCTCAACAGCAACAAAAAGTTTGCTCGGGGTTTTGCGCGAGTTTTAAGTCCAGATCTCGTGATTGACGGTCATGCTAATCGGCTAACGCGTCGCTTTGATTTCCAACGTTTACTTTTATAAAGTGTTTTACGACCTCTAACGTTAAGCGCGTTTCTGACGAAGGGGAAGTGGTGAAATGTGTGTGTGTGTGTGCATGAGCTGGTAAGCGGTTTTTTTTTCGTTTCTGCTAACTGTCAAATGTGTAAAAAAAATAAATAAATAAAACTTCCCGAATAACTTAAATCTGTCGACTTTTCAGTCGTGTATCTGGTTTATGTGGGCATTGTTTTATATTGCGTAGTCGATGCAGTAACCCAGTCCGCATATATGTAGTCGTTTAGTGTGGAAAAGTGGCAGAAAGTCGCTAAAAGAAATAAGTGAGCAAGAGTGGTAGTCATGCTTTGTCAATTGGATTTCCCTGGAATCATATGACCGAGTAGGGCTGTGTCTCAATACCCAGTGAGCTCTCTGTGCTGCCTACTGAGGGTGCATTTTGGGAATCATCAGCTTCAATGCACCTGTATGGGCCATACCACTAACGTTGCTTCGTGCCTACTCGAAATTCAATGGGAATATGCAATATAGCATTAAAAAAATGCCTGCTCAAACCCACCTCAAGCCCGTAATATCAAAGCAATGCCACTTTTCAGCAGAAATAAACGCTCTAAATGCCTCTTCTGTGCCACCTTTGCAGTGTAAACTTGCGCGTGACGAGCAGAGGTGCTGCTGATTGGATATTTGAATAATTAGGCTACTTGTGTGTACCTTGTTACAATTTACTGAATGTATTGGCA